>NC_048418.1:20505311-20539973 GCF_013103735.1 Etheostoma cragini | reverse complement strand
TTTTGCCCTCCGTTCATGACTTATAGATATCCAGAGTCAGGAAACGAGCAGGAACCATCACTGCAGACCCGTCTCACCCCGGACACAACCTGATCCAGCTTCTCCCCTCTGGTAAGCGCTACAGAGAACTGTATGCCAAAACCAACAGATTCAGGAACAGTTTCTACCCACAAGCCATCTCTCTGATGAACAGCTGACTTCTTACCGTCAGTGTCAGGTTCAATTCTGGACAGTCTCTACAGCACCTGTTCACTGGTTCCACTTATTTTTCCACTTATTTAGTATTATTCATCATTCTCATTCTCATACCTCACTTATTATTTACTATTTACTCATCATTCTCATATCTCAGTTATTATTTATTATTTACTATTTACTCATCATTCCCATTCTCACATCTCTGTTATTGTTATTCATTCATCGTTCTCATTTTCTATTTCAGAACTGTCCATAATGTTCTTGATGTTCATATTGTAATATAATAACATAATACTATTTATCCCAGTATCTTTGCACTATGTTCCACATTTAAATCATTTTATTGATCTCTTCATTGCACTCATGCCTCTATGTTGTTCTTTATAGAGCATGTATATATTGTGTGTATATATTAGTGTGTTTATTTTTTGTTTTGGTTCTTTTGTTTTGTGTGTAAGCACAGTGTGAGCAACAATGCTCCAAAGAAAAATTCCTCGTATGTGTTCTCATACCCGGCGAATAAAGCTGATTCTGATTCTGATTTTATTCAATTAATCTTGTTATTTGGAAAATTCCTCATTCACAAGAAGAAATGGGCGGACTCCAACATTTCTTTCAAGAAGTGCACCAAGACAGCAACACTATGAGAGGCATTAAGAACAAGAAGGCAATTAAGACTGGAATTGTGTTTGATACATTTTTCATGTACCAGTGACTGATTTGACTTTATTTGCACCACACTTTTCTTTTTTACTTTTTTTTTCTCTGTTTATGCACCTCTGGTTTTAACTTTCAAATGCATACTGTATATACTGGCTATGTAACTGTTCTTTGTTAATAAAAAAAATAAAAAATAACTTTTCGATGAGTTAAGCGTGAGTTGCGCATGCGTGACATTGCGAGTAGTTAGCATATAATAATGAGAGACCTCTGTAGCTAATGTCAAAACAGTAAAATTGACCTACTTAACAGTATAAATTGACATAATAAACAAAGTTGGTTCACTGCTGGCTACAAGTTAGCATCAAACACAAAAATGGCTGCCAGTTTAATGGTGTTTTGCGCTAACGTTAGCAATCAAACTGTAATAGATAGCTATAACGTTTTTGAAATGACTGCTAGCTTAGCTACAAGTTAGCAATTGAACACAACAAAGGTCAGTTGAATGGCGTTTGAGCTAACGTTAGCATCCAATCAATCATAGATAGATAGCTAAAACATCTCTTTGAAATGATTACCATCTTCTGTTATTGTTTGTAATGATGAAGTGTATTATTTCATGGATTTCACAAAATATAGTATGACAGTTATACCGTAAACCGTTTAAATCTGAGCATGCGCAACTGACATCTGCACTCGGCCGGAGCCGGTCTTACTCGACTCTCATCGGGTATGACACGTTATGCCGTAAACCGTGTACATCTGAGCATGCGCAACCCAAATCTGCACTCTCCTCACATAGGCAGTGACAGGGTGTTTGGCGGAGCTTGGAGAAGGTAACATATCATGATGGCGTCGGGAACAGGAGAGCCTTCCCCCGGACACGATGCCGAACTGGACGAATTATTGGACAGTAAGTGTTGTCATGAAGTCTCCTCTGCGTTAAAGAGAACCAATAGTTACACACAGGAGTACGGGTTGTTATGTCGTTGAAACGGCTGTGAATTGGCACTGACAGCCTTCTCACTCTGTGTCAAGTTGATGCGCTCTCTGTGGGAACTCTTGTTTTTACACATCATGTCTTTGCCCTTGAATTTGTTTTAATCCAGTATGCATTAGACCCAACAACAGCCTGTTGATCATTTAACATGGCGGCTGAAGGGCCAGTGATACTAGTCTCTGTCGTTCCAGCCTCTCTTTACTGTACCTACTCGCCTTTTTGAAGCTCGTGCATGCGTTGAATCCGTTTTTGGTTCAGTTAATGGTATTTACTTACTGTAAGAGTTACGTTAGCTGAAATAATGCAGTCTAATACAACAGGCCTGCAACAAACCCGACTTTTTGTAAAAGTAGCTATGCTAAGTTTTTGTTAAAACTGTGTTGAATTAACTTAATTTGAATAGTTGAGACTATAGTCCTGCTGTTGTTGAATTGCCTTATAATCAGATGTCCAAACCATTCATATCAATGAGAAGTTAATATATTAGTACAGTACAGTTCAAACAACGTTATTGTTGGACTGTCGTATTATTAGGTTTAGCTAAGTAAATCTAACTGCCACTGAGTGTATATTTAATGGCACTTTTCCTTTTATGAAAAGTTTAAATGACATCAGTATGTACCCATTTTGTTAACAGTTAAAGTAATAAACTTATAGCTCTAGTTTAATATTAATTCATGCTACTACAGATAAGAGTCATGTTGTTTTTAAAACGTCCATTGACTGATTACACAATATTACCAGTGAGGAAAATACTGAGATAAAGATATAAAGCTTTTGGACACGGTAGAATCAATTGCAATCTGCTGCATGAGCAGTTTGAAAACAGTTGGTGTAAATGTTTTGTCTTTCTGCTTTCAGAGCTAAAGGTGCTCTAAGCAATGTCACGCGTTTTTAAGGCCACATTTCTTTGTCACATACAGCAAACATCTGCTCACTATCTGCTAGCTGCCTGTCCCCAGAACACACTGTTAAAAAACATCTCCTCACTATCCGCTAGCTGCCTGTCCCCAGAACACACTGTAAAAAAAAACCCTCCTCACTATCCGCTAGCTGCCTGTCACCAGAACACACTGTTAAAAACATCTCACTATCCGCTAGCTGCCTGTCCCCAGAACACACTGTAAAAAAACATCTCCTCACTGTTCGCTAGCTGCCTGTCCCCAGAACACACTGTAAAAAAAAACATCTCCTCACTGTCTGCTAGCTGCCTGTCCCCAGAACACACTGTTAAAAAACATCTCCTCACTGTTCGCTAGCTGCCTGTCCCCTGAACACACTGTAAAAAACACGGTCTCTGTAGACAACAAACTATAAACAGCGTTCCAGCCAATAACCAACAAGAAGGATTTGAGGGTGGGGGTTAGTGCGCGGTAAGGAGAGGGACGGGATGAGGAGGAAGGAGGGGTGCGCCAGCCTCCGTTCTGTTTGACAATACTTTGAACGTCAACAAGAAGTGACATCACCCAACATCGCTTAGAGCACCTTTAACCTAATATAAGAATAATAAAAGATAATGGAACAACATTTGAGTTTTTGAATTTCTCCTTTTTTTTTTTTTAAACTCTTTAAAGGTCCACTGGCGTGCTTCTAATGTTGACTCTTTGTTGCAGGTGCGTTGGATGACTTTGACAGGACCCCGGCGCCTCTAGCCCCTGAACCTGCTGCTGCTTCCTCTTCAGCCAACAGTGGTGCAGAGAAGGTCTGTTTTTTGCTGTTGGTGTTGTGATGGGGGAGTTTCAGCATTCGCATTTTGTTTTTTGTTACATATGCACAAATTTTTTTTTATACAAAGTATTTGTGTTTGTCTGTTTTTAGTTCTTGACTTGGCCAGGTCCTTTTTTTTTTTTTTTTTTTTGTAGTTTTGTGACTTGTTCACCTTTGCTGCATTGAAAAATTCAGACCCCAAAAGTTCACTGCCCACCAAAAAGTACTTTCTCAGTTGCAGCGCCTCTGTTTGGGGAAGTTACTCTGGCCATTTGCAACAAGAGTCTAGGAGAGACTGATCATTACACTCAATGACTCATTGAGATTTAAATTTAGTAGAAAAAACATTTTTCTGAAAAGCAACCTTGATTCAATTTAGCCTTGATTCAATGTAGCACTGACAGGCTTCCCCCGTATTGTCTAGAAGGTGCTTTACATGTTTTCTAATTACCTGTGTAGCCACCCCTGCTTGAAGACTGCAAACTGTTTGAGACTCTTTTCGAGGGGGACATGGCTACCCAAGCCAAGGAGGAGTGGGAGAAGGCCATGACGGAGCTGGCCCATGAGGAGCCAGAACTACTGCAGCACTTCCATAAACTGTCAGAGGCTGCAGGCAAAGTTGGTAAGGTCTACAATTTGCATGATTTGTGGTTTTGAAATGTTACTGTTTTGTTCCTTTAGCCTTAATGTTATGCGTGTGTATTCTTTATAGGCACTGACACTGAGTCACAACAAGAATTCACTTCCTGTCTTAAAGAAACCCTTCGTGGCCTGGCCAAAAATGCAGACAACCTGCAGGTGGGTAAATCAGAACCAATCAATTGTAATAAAACTGTTTAGAGTGGTAGAAACGTTGAACAGTTGACAGACTATGTGTCTTGGTCTCTTACAGTCCTCTGGACTAGCCGGGGACGACCTCGTCAAGGCTCTAGAAGGCCTGGGATTGGACGAGGGTGGCGAAGGAGGCGGTGAGGAGGGAAACATCCTTCCCATCATGCAGTCCATCATGCAGAATCTCCTCTCTAAGGAAGTGCTTTATCCATCTCTCAAAGAGATCACTGCTAAGGTGTGCAACTGGTTTACTAGCAGTCACTGTAGTCTCTCGTTCCACTCATGTCTGCTATACACTGGAAGACTTAGAACAGACTTTAACAAGACTACAGTCTGACATCATCTCACGTCTAAAGACAATTATCTCACATCTAACCTTAAAGTCTGTTATAATATGTAAAGACTGGGGATCTTGCAAGGTCACACATTGACAACAACTAGATTGGTTCTGAAAGATGTAACCTAGCTAGCTAGCTACCGCTAGCGTTAGCTGGCCACCTAAGGGAAAGCTTGCCAATTTTCTGTTTCTGCCATACATGCAGATGAATGGCGACAGTATCCAACATCATCCAGTATACAACTTTAGCGCTTAGCATAGTGCCGTAGCAACCATAAACAACACTGACTGTAGCCTGTGCTGGAGGGAGCGCACCCATTGGCTGTTGACAATGTTCACATGATTTGACTTCACCACAAAGACCTAAAACTTATGAAAAGGTCAAACAGGTTTGATTTTGTCGGAACGTCAAGACCGGAAAAAGACTGACTCGGACTGAGTTTTATGACCCCCTTCCATCGAACAACTGAGACAACAGTGGAATCGCTTAAAAAGTCTTTGGTGTAAGGTCGCCATAACAAATGTCACTCCTAAATGTCACTCCCTCTCACAGTACCCAGAATGGTTGGATGCCAATAAGCCAAGCCTCAGCCCAGATGACTACCAGCGCTACGAACAGCAGGCCAACATCATGGGAGAGATCTGTAGGCACTTTGAGAGGGAGGAACAGGGGGCCGCAGATAAAGAAGGCATGTTCGAGAGCATCATGGAACTGATGCAAAAGGTAGACATACTCTGCATTTGACTGATTAAATGCTTACACTAGTGATGCAGATGCCAACCCTTACATAACTTTACATTTATGTGCCATAGCTTGCAAACTGTTGTGTTGTTTACTTTAATGTGAAGAGACTTGTTGAGAATTCAAGAAGTTGTAGAGATTCTACTGCTTTTACTTCCAGCTGCAAGACCTGGGCCAACCACCCAAAGAGCTAGCAGGAGACGCGGTAAGTTTGCCACTGCTCTCAGTCAACATGAAACGCTGTATGTGTCAGGGATGGAGTACTCACGTCTTGAGTCGATTCTCTGGACTTGAGACTCGACTTGGACTTGCGCACTGATCACTTGGGCTTGGACTCAAGGATTTATGATAAGACTCTGAAGTTGGATGACGTTTCTGACTTCATTCATGTGTAGTAGATGTGTAGAGTATTAAAGTCTTGGACTTAAGTCCGTTTTGAGTCGCTATTCTCTGGACTCTTAGGAAATGAGGCCTTAGACTCTTCTCTGGTGACTCTGACTTGAATACTGGGGACTCCAGACTTGACTCGACAGTTGGTGACTCGATAACAACGCTGCTACGTGGGGCGTGTATATGACTTTTACTGAAGAGCTCAACCCAACCCTAGCTTAACCCAATCTTCCTCTTTCTTCTTCCCCTCCAGCCTCCGGGCTTTAACTTTGACATGGAGTCCCTCAATCTCCCAGGAGGCCCTGGGGCTGGGACAGCAGAGCAGTGCTCCATCATGTGATGAGGGAGACGTGAGGTTCATCAGAAGCACTGGAGCCAGAGGGTCACTCTGTGTGCGTCAGCGGCAGGCGGGGAGTAAAGGAGTGGGGAGCAAAGGTCAGGCGGGAGTGTGACCATGCGCGTCAACGCTGTTCTCACTCAAGTAGAAGGTGTGTGGATACAGAAACAACAGGACGAGGCACCCAAACCAACAAAAAGCACACACACCTAACCCACTCTCTACTGTCTAAAATTACTGAATGTACAACTGAGAACATTTTAATATCTCTGCATTAGGTTGTCAGCGGTTGCCGCAGATCCTTCACGGTTTAGTTTTAACAACATTTCTTTTAAAAACAACACTGCGGTTCTTCCTGTTGTTTTTTCAATACTGTTTAGCCTCATGGTAAAATCCACGGAAGCACTTCACGGGTATAAACAGTGCCTTTGCAAAATTACTTTAAGTTGTTATTTTAGGTTTTAATATGTTGAATTCATTCAGCTAAGCACTTCAGATTATAATTTTCAAATGGTGTGACTATGCAGTGTCACAATATCCCATGTTTACACCTAGTTAGTGGAAATGATTTGGTACATAATTAAACGCCCACCTCTGTTTCTGTACAGGTTGAAGAGGATGTGACTTAACAAGTTATTAACAAAGGAAACTGGGAAAAAAAGTAGTGTACATTTTGTAATTATATATAATCTAATTAAAAAGACTAGAGAGGATTGCACACCTAATAACTTTCCAGCGCCTACTGTAATTCAGTCAACTAATTTCCTCCATTTGCCCCTGTTCCCAGGTATTGGTTTGAAGTGACTGAAATGATGATTCCCATTTACCATGGTAACAGTGATCGTTATAGTGTAGAGTTACTGTGCAAAGTGCTTCCCTTGTGATTCTCCATAATTTTAGTGTGCACAGTGTAGTGTTCTTTGGTATGGAATCCCTGCTATGAAAGAAAAACACGGGAGGAGTATACAGGAGTGTTTACCATCTGATGGCACGCTTGTATTGTGTACTCTCCATTAAAAGTACATCATGTTCCATCCAGAAAAGGTGGCAAGCAAAGTACCAAACATCACATTGTGTCCGCGGGGAGGGAAACCTGTCGGGAACCTCTCAGCTTCCAATGCCAGTGGACATAAAGACCATAGAGAGAGGTCTGGAAATCACACGGCCATCAGCTCATCAATAACTGTATAATAAAGGGGTACTGTGAAAGGATTCAGTCAGCCATGCGCTGAAAAGAGAGATCAGATTTGCTGTTGTGGAGGTCCATAAAAGGATCTGGGGGGGTGCGCTCTATTCAACTCTCGGGGCCAATGCAAACGCCCAGAGCACAGTTTAAAAAAAAAAAGAAAATGCATACTGTTATTTGTAACTGTTTTGTAAATACGTAAAATAAAATAATGGTGTAATGCAAATTATTTTCTTGTGGATTATTAGTAATCATTGATTTTACATTAGTAGTAGCAAGTGAGGGAATTTAAGTATTTATGAGTTTATTCGGATAATTGTACATGAGTATTTACATTTTAGCCATTTATGTACTTATTAAACAACTAAAGTGACTAGTTACATTGCAGATTATTACTTTACATTCAAAACTGATCAGTTTATGAAAAATATTCATTGCTATGATTTCACTGTGCAATAGTCCTAATTAGGGCTGGGCAATATGGAGAAAATCTCATATCACAATATTTTTGACCAAATACCTTGATATCAATACCGTAACTATATTGTAGTGTTGACTGTTGGTGCTTTCACAAAACATTGACAGAATGACATTTTTAATAAATAATCATCAGTAATGACTGGTAAGTTCAGAAAATGACATCACTTTACTGTTATGCAGCCTTTAAAACCAGGAAAAGATAACACTTATGTCATATTACGATATCCAAAATCTAAGATGATTTTTGGTCTCATATCACAATATCGATATAATATCGATACATAGCCCAGCTCTACTTCTAATAGCTTATTTGGCATTTCAACTGTAAGAAATTGTGTGTGTGTGTGTGTGTGTGTGTTGTGTGAAAGAGAGAGAAAATTTAATTAAATGTATTGTAACTAAGTGTAACCGCCCAACTCAACCAGCTATTGTTTGAAAGTGTTATACCATTTAGAAAGACTTTCATGAGGTTTTTTAACATCAATACGCGTTCCCCAAGCCTGCCTGTGGTCCCCCAGTGGCTGGGAATAGTGAAAGGTGTAAACAAAACCCTGGGTATCCTGCTCTGCCTTTGAGAAAATGAAAAGTCAGATAGGATGATCTGGAATCTTTGTCCTTCTGAGGTCATAAGGGGAAATGTAACCTCCCCTTTCTCTGCTTTGCCCCCCTGAGAATTTGGCCCACCCATTAGAGCCCCCCATTAAAGAGACTTCAGATACAGTATTGGGTGACCACTAAGGTCCATATAAAACATACTTTAGAAACAGTATTAGGAGACCACTAAGGTTTATATAAAAGAGACTTCAGATATGGTATTACGGGACCACTAAGGTTAATGTAAAAGAGACTTCAGATACAGTATTAGGGGACCACTAAGGTCTATATAAAAGAGACTTCAGATACAGTATTAGGGGACCACTAAGGTTTATATAAAAGAGACTTTAGATACAGTATTAGGGGACCACTAAGGTCTATACAAAAGAGACTTCAGATACAGTATTAGGGGACCACTAAGGTCTATGTAAAAGAGACTTCAGATACAGTATTAGGGGACCACTAAGGTCTATGTAAAAGAGACTTCAGATATGGTATTAGGGGACCACTAAGGTTTATATAAAAGCATCTAAAGAGTCCCATGTCATCGGACCTTTAAATGCAGGGCTTTACTGCTTAGAGTATTTTGTCACTTGTGTTATACTTTTACTCATATTTTTTTTACTTCAGTAGAGGATCTAATACTACTAACCACTAAATTTAGGTTTTTAGCCAACGTGGATGAAACATGCTCAGAAAAAAATGGAAATGTAAACCTTTATAATTTCATGACAACTGCAAACTCAGTCTGCTGATGAAGCTCATATGATATGACCAAAAGGCAGAGAACAGCTTCCAAATTGACCTTGAAGTATTTTCCGAAATGTACAAACATGGCTTTAATATACTGCAAGCTCCATGTTTTTTACAGTCGCCTACATGGTTTTTACATAATAAATGTTCTTGTCAAACCACACTGTAGAAATGTACCATTAAGATTAGTTATGCGCTGAAATAGTCAAAGATCCTCCATACTATCCATAGGCAGGGCGCGTATCATTTCAGTTCTATGTGTTGTATTTCTTTCTGCCGCTGCCGTGGAGCTTTCTGCGTCAACTTTTCTCTGCAAAACTTTATTGTTCAAAACCGGAAGACAGAACGGGCTACGTGTCAGGAAAAGGGAAAATCAGCTAAATGGGCGAAGGCGATCAGGCCGCCTGAATTAACTTGTCTGGAATATTTTAGTTGTTTTAATTGTTGGTTTGGAGTTGACTTTTGCCACAACATAAACATTGAGACTTTTATTCTTGTCAAGTGACAATGTTAACTAAATTTGAAACAAAGTCGGCCCGTGTCAAAGGTAAGAGTTTGCCAGCTGCAGCTTAGAAGCTAACGTTGGCTAGCTGACGTTATCCGGCATTTATTTACCCTTTTAAAGTTATGTCTGTGAATGAATCAATTGCTTGTTTTAACATATTCATGTATCACAATATTGCTCTTTAAATAATTTATGGCATGTATTGTGTTCAAATGTAGTGATGTTGAACTCCATCTCTTCGCTTCGTTAGATAGCTATTTAGCTAGCGTTAGTAGCTAACGTTACAGTAGTTTAGCTAAACGACCACTTGACATGGTGTCCTTGTTGATTTCAAACCGTTAAACAATCAGTCAAATCCTAGCGAGTTCGAAATGAAGAAACAATTTAAAATATTGTAAAATGTATCGTATAAAATCGTGATAGCTACAATAACATGTATGTGTCAAAACAAGTTAACAGTCAGAGCTAAAATTTGAATTTAGACTACATTTCCAAAATGAGCCATTGTAATCAGAGTATACACCGCAGGTCTTCCCACATGTATGGCGTATATAACCTAAAAGCAGTCTCTCCCAGGTCACTGTTAGTTCTAGGAACCTGGGGAGCTATCAATCCTGTGAGCGGGTAGCGTGTGTTCCAGCTACTCAGGCAAAGAGTAATGTCAGATATAAGGGCAATTTTTGGACAGTCACTGGTAGATATATGAAAACAAATGCTGACGTTTTTAAAAGAGAAGACCAACCCACTTTTTGATAGAGAATACCTATTTTTAATAGGTTTAATTGCCTGTTTTTAACTGATATTATGAGATAGCTGATCAGCTGTTTTTACATTTCAGGCCTAAGTTTTCATCCGAAGAGACCATGGGTTCTTGCAAGTTTGCACAACGGAGTCATCCAGCTGTGGGACTATCGCATGTGCACGCTGATCGACAAGTTTGACGAGCATGATGGTAAGGCAGTGATGTGGCCGATGTAGTGTAGTATAGTATATCACTATTGATTCTCCTTCCACACTGTAATCTTGAAATGTGATGTAAATGATGCACCTTTGCCCACAGGCCCCGTCAGAGGCATTGATTTCCACAAACAGCAGCCTCTGTTTGTGTCTGGAGGAGATGATTACAAAATCAAGGTGAGACAGCTTTTGCGCTGGCATGTTGCCACGGAAGAAATATTACAAAGCGGACAAGTTTAAGCAGATAAGATGCCCACATCAATTGATGTCAGAGATGTAATGGTCTGTTGTATAGTGCTGTCATGGCTTGCTGATCAGTATTCCATACAATTATTAGTAACAATAATATGATATACATGTACATGCTGAGTAAATAGTTGTGTTTCGACCAGGTGTGGAACTACAAGCTGAGACGCTGCCTCTTCACTCTCCTTGGACACCTTGACTACATCAGAACCACCTTCTTCCACCATGTGAGTTGTTCTGCCACTTTACATGTAGTTACATTTTCCATGTGATAGTATAAACGCCATTACAAAATGAATCTCTTTTGAATCGGTAGAGCTTGAATCGATTCATAAATGTGAACTGTTTTTTTTTTTGCATGCCCCTACTTGTTGTCCGTGTGGAAAAAGTAAATCTAAAAGGAATGAATGAGTTCAACCATCTCCCTTTTTGCAGGAGTACCCCTGGATTCTGAGTGCCTCAGATGACCAGACTATTCGCATCTGGAACTGGCAGTCCAGGACCTGCGTCTGGTAAAACACTTTGAAGTTTTTATACTCAAGTACTTTTTTGAGAGTTATTGTTAACTTAAACAAAATAATTATTGGGGATAATTGTGCGTTTACATGTATTTTTTATTTGATACTGTATCTTTGCACAAATCATTTGGAAAATTGCAGCAAAAGCATTATAATGGGCATTGTTATTACCTTGAAAAGGTTTTAGACAGTTTGTGTTCTAATTCTGAATGATTCCCCCCCCCCCTTTTTTTTTTTATATATCCACAGTGTGCTCACCGGCCATAATCACTATGTGATGTGTGCCCAGTTCCACCCAGCTGAGGATCTCGTGGTATCAGCCAGTCTGGACCAGACCGTGCGAGTGTGGGATATTTCCGGTGAGGGCCCTGGGGATGGCTGGCCAGAGGACAGCGGGCTGGGTTAATGAAGGGGTGGGAGGGTAGAGTGGTACAAAGGATGAGGAAGAAGCAGGAACAGGATGAATGTAAAGTCTTGAACCACCTCTTCTTCCTCTCCTACCTGTAGGACAAATCTCTATGGGCTGTTTGCAGAAGCACCTCTCCTTTCAGGAAAGACAGACAGGGGAAATGGACGTATTGTCAGAACACATTTATAGTGTGGTATTTATAAATGAAACACTGCACTACAAATAAGTGTTGTGAATGAAGAGTTTAAAGATCAGTAAGGTGTAAGATGACACTATGGGGAGGTGTTTCTGTGCCTCTGCATGCTCTTAAAATCTTTGTATGTTGATGTTATTTCTTGTCTTCTCACTAACTGAACCATTAATTAACTCGCATCCACTATCACTTTGCTACATTTTAACATGCATTAGATGTGCATCTGTAACTGTCTCCTGTCCTGTGGAGACATTTGCTTTCACATTTTCTAGCAAAGAGCATGATTGCTTTTACACATCTACATCTTATAGCGTCATAGCAGGGTGTAGGAAATGTCACGCTTGACTCACCATGTTATATGCACGGCATCCATTTAACATGAAAGGAAGGGTCACTTTGCACTCATGTTTTCATTACAAGACATATGTCAATACTGCTTGCTATACTGTTGTTTTACCTCATCTTTTGGATCGGTGTAAAATGCGTGAAGAAAAACAACCGTAACTACTAACAGGTTTGCAAGCTTATCTTTCATAAACTTAATCTTATTGAGTACAGATTACAAATTTTATGTTTTTGAACTCCTCCTGGCGTGCATGGCTGGCTCTACTACTCAAAATAGAATCTGAACTAAACAACCGTGTTTATATTTCATTTAGCCAAAGTCACCATAATGTTACCAACTTCATTCCTAATCCATAACTGTGACATGTCTGATTTCATTTTCTCTGCATGTGACTTCAATATCTGTTCAGAAACATGCATGAGCCTCTAAGAAAAACTAAAAACATCAAACGCCCCATCAGAGCACGTCTTTACAACGCCAAGCACCACCCACCCCACCCCCATCAGCCGAGTTCATGCACTCCCTGTGTCCACCTTATTCCATGCGCCCCTGGAAACATCCACACCTGCACATGGGTTCCTAGTGCCATCTCTTTCCCTGTGTCATCTCTGATACTGCTGAACTACTTGTCCACCACATTGATTTAACGGGCAGGAATCATGTATGCAAGCTGTGTTTTCTCAATTTTTCTTCCTCCTCTCATTTGAGTCTGAGAGGTAATCATTATCTTTCACCGCTGTTCAACCAAATCATGAGTGTGGTTTTCTTCTGTATGCAAGCGATTCCTTGACCGAATCAAGCTCACTATATTTTGGCCATGATTGTTTCCAGACTCAAGTTGGTGGGGGAATGAGAGAGCAGATGTTGTGTTGGTGTGTTTCCACCCTGTGTGTGTTCAGTAGTCCAACAGTTCTCCCTCTTTATAATGTCCCTTTGTTGCCTCTCTCCTAGGGTATTGCTTTGTACTCGATTATTTTAATAATTTCTACCTTGTTTGTAATGATTTTCTTCCTCACCTGTATTGTGGTTGTGCCTTGTGTAACGTGAATATGGCTCCTTCCTTGCACGCGATGCCATGAATGTCGGTCACAGGTCTGAGGAAGAAGAACCTGTCTCCAGGCTCTGTGGAGACGGATGTGCGCGGCATCTCTGGTGTCGACTTGTTTGGTGCCTCGGATGCTGTTGTCAAGCATGTCCTTGAGGTGAGCAGTGCGCTTTACGTGCAAGACTCTGGGTTTTGTTGTTGCCCTGTTTGATGTGGTGTTCGAGTGAATCAACCTTTTAACTTTGACAGGTAACCTGAAGCTGTAACATTTTTCTTTTTAAATCCTCCAATAACACTAACACAAAGTGGTAAGGTGATGCTATGTTAGTGTAAAAATAACTTCCCACTGAAAAGCCAAAGAGAAAAAAAGCTTAGCATTGTGAAGAGATTTTCCAAATTATCACAGTTTTCAAAATGTCTGTAGTCCTGTTCATGGAAAATACCAACTAACCTTTTAGGCTTAATGGTAGAAACAGTAGGTAAGTGTAGTAAATACTCATCACGTGCTTCTGTGTCTTTTTGACTTATTGAAATGTCTAGCCTTAGGAAAGAAAATGACACAGTGGTGTGTCATCTAATTAAATTATTTGGACACAACCGGTCTCACTCATCCTTCGACTCCTTCACCTCTGATGGAATTAGCATGAAAAAGGAATCACGATTTAAATAACTTCTATAATAAAGCTTTCTTTTGCCTTTTTAATTAACTTTGTTCACTAGGGAGTCATTTTATTTAGTTTAGATTTGATCCCGAAGAGTGCCGTTAGTGTTACCGTGTTCAGAAACCCTTCAGCCCTGGGCCTCAGCTGGGGGGCACAGCTGTGGGCGGATCTTAGTTTGCCGAGTTGTGTGACGCATATTTGTGCATTTGTGCTCAGGGTCACGACCGGGGGGTCAACTGGGCCGCCTTTCACCCCACCATGCCTCTCATTGTGTCCGGAGCTGACGACAGGCAGGTCAAGATCTGGAGAATGAACGGTAACTGACTCCGAAATCCCTGGTTTAATCTGCTGCTCCCCAGCAACAGCCCATTATCAAAGTAGTTCATTGAAATGATACTTTATACCCAGGATGGCACATCTTTAACGACAAAACGCACTATTTAAATGCATCTGCTTTTTTATCACTGCTTCCTTATGCTACTAAGTGATTGATTTGGTACTTTAAAGCAGTGATTCTCAAACCTTTTCCAATAATGTACCCCCTTCCAAATATATTTTTCCTTCTTCCCCCTGACCAGCACAAAACATTTTTAGCAGAAAAAAAGCCTAGGATATAAAGAGTACAGTGCTGCGCTATCTGCATCTGATTTAATAAGCAACAATATTGTAATTGAAAAACATTTAAAGGTTACATTTCAAATGTTTAGAACCAATAAATTCATTCATAATTATAGTGTATAATTATTTTAGGAATTATGCATGACTGATATGTTTATTTAATTTACCATTTAAACAAACGAAAAAAACACCGGATATTACCCCTGCAGTATTCCAGAATACTCCTAGAAGCATGTGTACCTTCATTTGAGAAACACTGCTTTACAGCATCTGTCACTGTTTTCCTCTCCTACCCACTGTTTACGTATTTCTTCTCTCTTTCCACCCTTCATTATCTATTCCCCGGTCTCTTTTTCCCACGGTCCAGAATCCAAGGCATGGGAGCTGGATACGTGCCGCGGGCACTACAACAACGTGTCCTGTGCCGTCTTCCACCCGCGCCAGGAGCTTATTCTGTCTAACTCTGAGGACAAGAGCATCCGCGTGTGGGATATGTCCAAGAGGACTGGAGTGCAGACCTTCCGCCGGGACCACGATCGCTTCTGGGTGCTGGGGGCTCATCCAAACCTCAACCTGTTTGCTGCTGGTAGGTGGTGACTCTGGTCTGCATCTGTACACGTATAACAAAGTCAGAGGGAGTCTTAATTTCTTGTCTAAAAATGTCCAGCTCATGATTTTGGTGTTCCTCACCCTGCCTCATAGTACTCTGTGTCATATTCGTTAAGATGGCATTAAGCGCTGACATTTTGGTTACTGTCGTACGTAAAAGTAAAAAAAAGCACCCTCCTCCTGCAGCAGAGGGACTTGAACATTTACATGTTGAGTGTGTAACTAATGTGTATGTGACTATTAGTCTGAACAACTCTCTGTGTGCCTTTCAGGTCATGACAGCGGCATGATTGTGTTCAAGCTGGAGCGTGAGCGTCCAGCATATGCCGTGCACGGCAACATGCTGTACTACGTCAAGGACCGTTTCCTCCGCCAGCTGGACTTCAACAGCAGCAAGGACACTGCTGTCATGCAGCTGCGCAGGTAGGTCCTTACCAGCTCACCCTCTTTGTTATCTGGATAGCAGTGGATGTAACGTGCTGTGTTTTATATATATTTGTTTGTTCTAGTGGGTCTAAGTTTCCGGTGTTCAGCATGTCTTACAACCCTGCGGAGAACGCGGTCCTGCTTTGCACTGTAAGTATCTCTCAATCTCACACACACACAGAAACAGACAAAGACACACACACACGTTTGTTAATCCCTCATTGGTATCTACAGTCACTTCAATTACATTTTTTTCCATTTACGTTATGTAATGCTCTTTACCACCTGCAGAGGGCTACCAACCTGGAGAACAGCACCTATGACCTGTACTCTATTCCCAAAGAAAGTGACTCTCAGAACCCTGATGGTAAAGAAACAACTCACTAAAGTTCTGTTTTTCCTCACACGTTGCCCTGTAAATGGTGAATTGCTACTATTTAATTGCTACATATTGTATCTTTTTTTCAGTGATAATGTGTTATTAAATGTCAAGTCTTGCTTGCTACTGTATCATTTCTTTATCCAATATACTGTTCATTGATCCCCAGAGGAGAAATTACATTTTAATCACTAGACACATGCCTGAATTACACAAACATGCTCAGGACCTAATCACGCACAAATGGAGAGATGTCAGAGTGAGTGGGCTGCCAGTGCTGGACCAGTGCCCTGAGCGGTTGGGGGGTACGGTGCCTTGCTCAAGGGTTCAAGTGGCATCTCTCCAGCTACCAATCCACACGCTGTACTTTTGGTCCGTTTGGACACTTGAACTGGCGACCCGCCGGTTCCCAACCTAACTCCCTACCGACTGAGCTACTGCCACCCATAACTCTTACTTCTGGTGCATTTCCACTGCATGGTGGTTTAAATATACTGCACATAGTGGCAAACGTAACACAGAATCTGTTTTGTCTCAGCACCGGAGGGGAAGAGGTCCTCCGGTCTGACTGCCGTCTGGGTGGCCAGGAACAGATTTGCCGTCCTGGATCGTATGCACTCTGTAAGTCCATTTGCAGGTCTAGAAAGTAAGAAACTGTTTTGAGAAAGAACAATAATATCTAGACAAGGATTGACATTAACATTTCCCTCTCCTTTTTATTTAGCTGCTGATCAAGAACCTGAAGAATGAAATAGTGAAGAAAGTTCAGGTGCCGAGCTGCGAGGAGATCTTCTACGCCGGGACAGGTTCATTGTTGCTGCGTGATGCCGATGGCGTCACGCTGTTCGACGTGCAGCAGAAACGCTCTCTGGCCACCGTTAAGATCGCCAAGGTGAAGTACGTGGTGTGGAGTTCTGACACAAGCCACGTGGCTCTACTGGCCAAACACGGTGGGTAGATAAGAAAACTTATCCCAGAGTCACAAACTCTTATTCTAGCCTTTATACTTGTTTGTGCTGCCAGGGCTGAGGCTTTGAAACATTACATTGAGCTTTTCTACATCAGATTAGGCTTAAAAGTCAAAGTTATTCACACAAACAAAAGGTTGCAGTGTTGTAAATATTTAGTTTGAGGAAGATTGATTTGTGAATGTTGGTGAAAGCAGTTGATGAAAGGCTTTAGTACAGCTAAGTTAATGAGTATTGAAAATAATGCTGCCAAACAAGACACATTTCTATATGCTCCTGACCGCCAAGGGTTTAGCCCTGACGTGTATCTCTAATGGTTCTTATAAAGCAAGTCTAAAGCTCCATTGCTCTTATTCTTCATCCCTCAGCCATCATGATCTGCAACCGTAAACTAGAGAGTCTGTGCAACATTCATGAGAACATCCGAGTGAAGAGTGGAGCCTGGGAAGAGAGTGGAGTCTTCATCTACACCACCTCCAACCACATCAAATACGCCCTCACCTCTGGGTATGTGCTGCTTAAAAAAAGATTATTACAACTAAGTCTGTTATCAGGCAGATGAAATTCCCTTTACTTTGTACAAGCCACAGCGGCAGATTCAACACTCAACCTTTTCAACGTTTATAAGCAAAGGAGATATAAGGTCTTTCTGAGATGGCAGATAATTACTGGAAGTGAAAAATTACCAGACTGGAGATGGGCACTCCTTTTCAAATATGAAATTTAGTTTTTTTTTTCTTCAGAGTGCAAATGAAAAACAACCAGCAGTGCACACACCCAGTGCTGCTGATTGCTATTATTTGTTCCTACATTTAATTTCTTCACAAATTTTACTTTTATTTATGAAAACAAAAACTTTATTTGCTGTGTCTTTCCCAGACAAGGAAACCTGCAACATAATGGGGTTTTCCATTTATGGTATAATTATTTCCATTGCAGATTAGTACCGCCTCATGCGTGAGGCATGGCTGGTTGTAATATCAGGAAACTGCTGTGACCTAATGCGACACACACACACAGATTGTTGGATGTGCGTTTTTGATTACCGGTATGTGGCTGTTATCACAGCCAGAAGACATATTTAGTTTCAAAAGAAGCTGGAGGCAGCAATAAAAAAAAAAAACGCTGGCTGAACTATTTAAAACATGGCGAGTTTGTTTAGGAGACCCCCTTTGGTTGCTAGCAATGATGACGCAGTGAATAGTGACGATTCTCTCCGACCAATCAGTAGTCTGCAGGTTTTCACGTCTACTTTTGGTATTGCCTCAGCTCACTCGGAACCACAAATGAGGTAGTACTAAAAAAAGTACCTGTTAGAAGGTACCAGGGACTTTTTCTCATAATGGAAAAACAAAAAAGGCAAGTAGAGTTGAGAAGGCGTCATGCAGTGAGAAAACCGCCATTAGATTTAAAGGTCTGGCAGAATGCCACACACATCAGCTGGTTATGGAGTATTTTTTGAAAACATCTAACTTGGTACGTTCACTGTGTTCCCCTGTAGTGATCATGGCATCATCAGGACCCTGGACCTTCCCATCTATGTGACCCGTGTGAGAGGAAACAGTGTTTACTGCCTGGACAGGGAGTGCAGGCCGCGCGTCCTCACCATTGACCCCACAGAGTACCGCTTCAAACTGGCCCTGGTCAACCGCAAATATGATGAGGTGGGTCTGTGGTCATCACTGTGGTTTTATGAATTATTATTATTATTGCAGTAGAACCTTTCTGAAACTTTGCAATATTGTACTTGATGTTCAACAGTGTCAGAAATGAACGTAGATTGCAGCACTTTAGCATCTCAAGTCTTAATTTCATTAACATTTTTGACCTCTGAAACTTTGTACTGGCAATCATTTAGTTCCCAAATGCTGGTTCTGACATCATTCCTCTTATCGTTGTCCTTCCAGGTGCTCCACATGGTGCGTAATGCCAAGCTGGTGGGCCAGTCCATCATTGCCTACTTGCAGAAGAAGGGTTACCCCGAGGTGGCGCTGCACTTTGTCAAAGATGAGAAGACACGCTTTAGTCTGGCTCTGGAGTGTGGCAACATCGAGGTGAGTTGCTGCTGGGCTAGTCTGTATCAAAAAAACTTACATTTCCGGCATTGTTCAGGTGCCGCCGGATGTCCGTCGCCTTCCGCTTTCTTTGTGTTGCCATTTTAAACTCCGGTGGATTCATGAGGACTAGGGTTAACGGCTCCTTAGATCTCTGCAGGGTAAATCCAGATAGCTAGCTAGACGATCTGTCCAATCGAAGTTTTCCGTTGCACGACTAAAACAACTTTGAACGTACACGTTCCACCAAAACAAGTTCCTTCCTGAGGCTATTTTGCAGAGACCGGCTCCGTAGATTGACAATTGGGATTGGGTTAAACAAATGCCGATAAACCAGAGCATGCTTTTTCTTCCATCCCATAGTGCTGTGTGGACTAGCCATGCGAGGTTACTGCTAGACAAACTGTATAATTAGTAACAGTTTCTTGTTCATGAAATGCACTATTATTAGTTTTTTTTTTTTTTTGTGGATGTGGATAATGCTGCTGTTTGAGCCAAAATCAGTTGTAATTTCAGTTCATCAAGCTGTAGTTTGCATTCTCCCTCTGCTGTCTGGTTCACGTTTTCATCAAACCCAGGTTAAAAAAAAAAAGTAATTTAAATTTTTTTAATAAACATTCCTGTTTCTCTGTACTTCCAGGTGGCTCTGGAAGCAGCCAAGGCCCTGGATGAGCGTAGCTGCTGGGAGCGTCTGGGTGAAGCAGCACTGTTGCAGGGTCATCACCAGGTCGTAGAAATGTGCTACCAGAGGACCAAGAACTTTGACAAGCTGACCTTCCTCTACCTCATCACTGGCAACTTGGCCAAGCTGCGCAAGATGATGAAGATTGGTGAGAGATGGTTATTGAAGGATTTTTCTTTGTGCCACAGATGTGGGGATTTAGGTTGAGGTTTGTGTGTCTTGTTTGTCAGTGAACTAACATCTGATCCTCCTTGTTCGTAGCTGAGATCAGGAAGGACATGAGTGGCCACTACCAGGCAGCTCTCTACCTGGGAGATGTCAGTGAGAGGGTCCGCATCCTGAAGAACTGTGGACAGAGTGAGTTACCATATCGCAAAGTCACTCCTATTTCCTGTTTTTTGCTTTTTCCAATGTTCTTTAGCAGTTGAATATGATTCATGATTGACCTGTTACCTGCACACATCAGCCCTGGTGTCCACCACATTTTTCAGCAATAACCGCCATGCTGGTACGTTGCGGTGCTAGGCGTGACCCATCTTGTGCAATGCAATAAATTTGAACCACCCAAAATGACTTACAACCTCTCTTTTGGTAATGTATTAGAATCAGAAAAGGGTTTATTGCCAGGTGAGTAACACTTACAAAGAATTTGCCTTGGTAGTTGGTACATACATAAACCAAGAAATTAATACGAAACAAACCAGTACAAAAACAAATGTATACATAATAGCTGTTTAACATAGAAAAGGAGGCTGAATGGCTTGAGTGCATAATGTATAGAATGGGCAGTTGCATAGTCCAGGATCTGTTTAGGGTGGCGGGGGGATTCAATTAATTAAAATAAATGAAACCTCTACCTACCTACCAACCAACCAAAGAATATTGAGACTTAATCATCCTAATTTCCACCATGTCAAAACAGTGTTTAACTTGTAAACAATTGAATAGTAAGCCACCAACTCTGCTTGTGTGCATGTTTCCAGAGTCTCTGGCTTACCTGACTGCTGCCACTCATGGGCTGGATGAAGAGGCTGAGGCGCTGAAGGAGACCTTTGACCCAGAAAAGGACACGGTGTGTTGAGAAAATATTCTGTACAACATGGACAACCATAGCATGCAGTTTGAAACTAAAGCAGTGCGCTTTTTTTTTTTTTCTTGCTTTTTTTTCAGTGATGTAAAAATGCACAGTTTTGATCAAATAATTGTCTCTTGAAGGTCCCAGAGGTTGATCCCAATGCACAGCTGCTGCAGCCTTCTCCACCCATTAACCCTCTGGACACCAACTGGCCTCTGCTCACTGTATCAAAGGGCTTCTTTGAGGGAGCCATTGCAGCCAAAGGTGAGTCATCAGATTTGACACATGCGCATAGTGTGTGTGTGTGTGTGTGTGTGTGTGTGTGTGTGCGCAAAATGTGACAGTGAGAAGTATTTTGCAAGTGTTAAAAGTCTAATTAAATGATATGTTGTGGAACCTGTGGCAGCTGACTCTGTCCCGAGTGAGAACCGTGTGTTTGTGTTGTAGGGAAGGCAGGTCAGATGGCTGCCGACCTGGACATGGAAGCCCCAGGAGGCGAGGGCTGGGGAGACGATGCTGAGCTTCAGCTGGATGAAGGTAAATTAAGCGGAACTTAAAGATTTTATAAAACCTTACCTTGCAGTCAGGGTCATCACAACAGTAATACTACAACTTTGTATATAGTGCTGTACCAATTCCAAATGTTGCTGTACTATTCATTGTCTCAGAGACTATTGTGATTAACAGTGTAATTGTCTCTTTCAATTAAATTATTAAAAAAAAAACATTTCATTTATGTAAACATTTTGTTGAACAAATTAAAATTTTAAATGAATTCCAGGATACATCTTTTTTTGATATAACTTATGTGACTGAGATAATGTAATAACACGAATACACAGCCTATAAAGTAAATGCCTCTTCATTATCATAAAAATGTAATTCTAACTGTATCCCCCCCTTTTGCCATTTTTGTTGCAATGAACGTGTATAGGGTCAAGTGTTAACAACTCCACCTAATAATCACTTATAAAATTACAATTTGGCACATCCAAACAAAATTAACAATCACCATCAACAGTCATACCTTAGGACCTTAGCTAATTTAAGCAATTAATTGCGGTTAAACAAAGAAACGTGAATATGTAAGATATTAACAATTAGACCATTATGTAAAAATTGTTACAGGCCTATTTGTATAAATGCATATTTATCTTTCCTCATATTTCTCTGTCTCTCAGATGGCTTCATGGATGCCCAGGAAGGGTTAGGGGAAGAAGGGGGAATGAAAGAGGAGGGAGGAGGCTGGGAAGTGGAGGAAGACCTGGACCTTCCTCCAGAACTGGTGAGAAGAGCTGCATCAAACTGTGTTAACACTAGCCACAATAACATTGTCAATAGACCTTCAAAGAAATGAAACCGACCAAATCCTGTCACCACTGTAGCTGAAGTGTTGCACTGAGAAGTTATTTTTGTGCTCTGCTACAGTATGATAGCAAATGTTGAAATTCCTCATCACAATGTTGGTCTCCCAACCCTCAGGACATACCGGCGGGTGCAGGTGGAGGAGGGGAAGATGGCTTCTTCGTCCCACCGACCAAGGGCATGAGTCCCACGCAGATGTGGTGCAACAACTCCCAGCTGCCAGTGGACCACATCCTGGCTGGCTCTTTCGAAACTGCTATGAGAGTATGTGCATAATTTGATATTATTTTCCTACTTTTGGGGTTAAATATATTTTTACATTAAATGTTTGGTTTAAAAAAAAAATCAAAGTGAGGTGTGGCCAAGCACCGTTTGGATGACAGTGTCTTTATGTTAATTCATGCATTATACCGGTATTAACTTTCCCCTTCAACACCACAGTTGCTACACGACCAGGTAGGAGTTGTGAACTTCACCCCCTACAAGGCTCTGTTCATGCAGACAATGTCCAGAGGCCGCACCTGTTACCTGGGGCTGCCCTCCCTGCCCTGCCTGCGTGGCCATCCCCAGAGAAACTGGAAGGTACAGCAGGAAGTTATTTTTTTATCATCTGGGATTAGGAATCACGATATGTTCCTCTAGCTGTGTCACAGATGTGAATATGCTTTCCATTTTTGTATCAGTTACCGGCTATTACTGTTTCTAATGACATGTTTGAGTGAATGTAAACCAAATACAATTACTTTTAAGGACTGTGGCGCAAAGCAAGGACTACCTGCTGTGGGCATGCGTCTTTCCGACCTAATCGCCCGCCTGCAGCAGTGCTACCAGCTGACTACGTCCGGGCGGTTTGAGGAAGCTGTTGAGCGCTTCAGAATCATCCTGCTGTCTGTACCGCTGCTGGTGGTTGATAACAAGCAGGAGATTGCAGAGGTGAGCACCAATCCTGCTGTGAATTTCAATCAGTTAAAACTCCAAATGCAGCACAAATTATTGGAATTTGTCATGCAAACCCATGTGGGGTTACATGCAGCTTATTTTGCATATATACCTAAATATATTTAGAAAGTTGACTTTTTAAAATGTGTAAGGGTCATCTGTATCATTGGGATCTCTCTATGTTTTTCAGGCTCAGCAGCTGATCACCATTTGCAGGGAGTACATCGTGGGTCTGACCATGGAAACCGAGAGGAAGAAGTTGCCTAAAGAAACATTGGATCAGCAGAAGAGGCTTTGTGAGGTAAATATTTGTGGCTCATCGACGTCGCCTTGATTGAATGTCAAGGCTGACCATCGTCGGCATGCGTCCACAAAGTGGTAGTTAGTTATACTTCCGTTTCATTCCCTATGACTTATTTTCTTGTGTCTTCGTCTTATTTTTCCCTACAGATGGCTGCTTATTTTACCCACTGTAATCTCCAGCCAGTCCACATGGTGCTGGTGTTGCGCACAGCTCTGAACCTCTTCTTCAAACTGCGCAACTTCAAGACAGCTGCCAGCTTTGCTCGACGCCTGCTCGAGCTGGGGCCGAAGCCAGATGTTGCACAGCAGGTTGGTTGTGCGAAATCCACAGCTTCATTTAGTGGGATTTAAAAAAAAAAAAAATTTATTATCAGTTCTATACTGTTTTCTCATCTCTTACCACCGTGTTAAATCTCTCACCACCATGCAGACCCGTAAGATTCTGTCAGCCTGCGAGAAGACCCTCACAGACGCCCACCAATTGAACTACGACCCCCACAATCCGTTCGACCTGTGCGCTGCCTCTTTTGTCCCTCTGTACCGTGGACGTCCTGTTGAGAAGTGCCCTCTGTCTGGAGCCTGCTACTGCCCTATATACAAAGGCCAGATCTGCAGAGTCACACAGGTAGGTCGGGACTCTGGACCGCCATGTACAACTTCAGTCAACCTGAAAAGCTCTTCATAATAATAATATAATGCTTTTATATTATACTTTCTAAAAGCAACGTTTTTAAGAACATTGGCTTTGCAAAGGTCTGAAGAGAAAATAGCTTTCATTATTAGTGTTAATAACATTGTGTGTGTGTGTGTGTGTGTGTGTGTGTGTGCGCGTGTGCGTGTGCGTGTGTGTGTATTCATAATATATTTAAATAAATAAAAAATTCTACATTGCAAATAATTTACTAGTAAGTGTTAAATAAAACCAACAGACCCATCAGTCATGACATGCATGCTCCTCATTCTGCCTAATTGAATCTGTAATTGAAAGGGGCATATTCAAAATAATAGCAGTGTTGTGTTTAATTAGTGAGGTGATTGATTCTGTGAAGAAAAAGGTGTCAATTATGGACCATATTGAAGGAAGGAAGGAGGCAAATGTTGTGCATGCTGGTTATAATGCATTTCCCACTGAAATATTTAGCAAAATTGGTTTTTCCAGACATTGCTCTGACGAACAGTGGACTTTGATTTATTCAAAAAGTTGATTGGAGAGGGGAAGCCATATAAAGAAGTGCAGAAAATCATTTCCAAAATGATTTAAAATGCCTTAAATTGGCATCCAATGCCTGAATGACTTGGGGGGGGGAAACGGTGAACTACCATTTGAATGGATCAAAGAATAGCCAAAATGGCAAAATACCTGGCCTTTAAAATAAAAATTTGCCTCCCTCTATGGGAATTTAACAGAAGAGTGTCTATACCCATGCCCCCTGTATTTTAAGGAAGAACATTTATTTATTAACAATACATTATTCATTCACAAAGAAAATTGGTTTCTTTTTTAAAGGGTAGGAATTTCCTAAAATTTAAATTAAAAAAAAACTTTAAAACATTATTTTAATTAAAGCATTAATATCAATTTCCAAAAGATGTTTTTTTGTTTCTCTTTTGAATAAACTTTAGCACTGGTGTGTAAACTTAGGTAAGCCACTCTATGTGAAGCAAAGCTCCAGCTAGAAGCCCCCGCAAAGTCTCATTGCTCAAAAAAAGACATGTACTGAATAGGTTGAAATTTGACAAAAGACGCATTGACTGGCCAAAGGAGAAATGGAGCAACATTCTGTGGATTGATGAGAGCAAAATTGTTCTTTTTGGGTTTAAGGGGCCGCGGACAGTTTGTCCAATGACCGCCGTACACTGAATTCAAGCCACAGTACACTGTGAGACAGTAAAGCATGGTGGTGCAAAAATCATGTTATGGGGATGTGTCTCATACTGTGGTGTTGGGCCTATTTATCACATACCAGGGATCTTGGATCAGTTTCAATACATCAGAAATACTTAAAGAGGTCATGTTGCCTTATGCTTAAGAGGAAATGCCTTTTGAAATGGGTCTTTCAACAAGACAATGACCCAAAACACACCAGTAAGCGAGTAAAGTCTTGGTTCCAGATGAACAAGTTTGATGTTATGGAGTGGCCAGTCCAATCCCCGGACCTCAGTCCCATAGAACACTTGTGGGGTGCCCTCAAAAATGCTGTTTCTGAGGCAAAACCCAGTAATGCAGAGGAATTGTGGAATGTAGTTCAATCTTCCTGAGCTTCAATACCTGTTCACAGGTGCCAGCGGTTGGTTGACTCCATGCAACACCGATGTGAACCAGTTCTCAGTAATAATGGTTATGCAACTAAATTGTAGTGCAGGGATTTAAAGTAAAGCAAACCCTTGAGACATTTTCAGTTCATACAGTAAATGTTTGAGTTTGTAAAGAAAAATGCAAATACTGTTATTTTTATGATCAGCCTAATATTCCGTTTTCTTCGGTTTCTGTAAAGGTTAACACAAACTTAATGAATGTTGGTCATGTTGTGATTTGGAATTGAATGTGTAGCATTCCCAATGCATTGAAATGATGGAACCAAAAGCTATTCTAAGGATTTTGAGCATTATTCCCTTTTTTAAACACACTGCTATTATTCTGATTACAACTGTATAAATCATTCCTGATGGTTGTGTGGATGTCTGTGTCTCTGTTACTAGAAACCAAGATTAGTGAGGATCTTATTCATTGTTTCCCCACGTAACCTCTAACCTTTAATTTCACTTTATTTTCTAGGCGACAGAGATTGGTAAGGATGTAATCGGTCTGCGTGTGAGTCCACTACAGTTTCGTTAAGAAGAGATGGAGACAAAAACGAGGAAAAGATAACAAATACATCCACTTCCTCTTCAGAAATAATGATTGACACGAGAAATGAAAGCAGATATGTTTGGTCACAGTGATGTTAAACCTCTGTTGCTTATAACTATATTATTCCATGCATCACCTATCCTGCAAAAAGCTATTACTTGTAAAACCTCCTGTGTCATTTCTATGTTGTGGCTCTATTAGTCGTAAACCTAGCTGTTTTTTCTGACTTTTTTGAGATGAATAATTGTAATTGAGCAGCACTGCTATGTGTAAATGGGGGGAAATTAAAATAAAAATGCCTGTCTATCAACTGAATCTGTGTGGTGTGTTTTTGATGTAGGATGTTGGCAAAGCTTTTTGGCCAGTGCCATAGAAGGTTAATGGTTTTATTGTGTGTGTGTGTGTATGTGTGTATGTGTGTGTGTGTATGGATGGATGGATGGATGGATGGATGGAGAGAGAGTAGATTAGGCACATCCAAAGTGCACCACAGGGCTGAGTAACAAGAAAAGTACAGAGTTGAGTCACTCCTTAGCTGGCATTACTTTGGTCCTTGAAGTGAAAAAAGTTTATTCTATGAACGTAGGTTTTATTTCGCCGGACCCGAAGCTTTAAAAATACATATTAACTTAATTACACCCGTTACATCCACTGCTGCCATTTTGAATGAGTCCGTCTCCTTTCAGGGGAGCGGAACCAAATTGCGGAACCCGGACGTTTTCTATGTCAACACCTACTGTTATTCTTCTGCTTGTTAAACCAGGAAGATGGATTTGCTGTCGAACAAATGGGTCGTTCATTTACTAGTTTGTTGTCTTTTCATCGGTAAGTTGTATTCTAACAGTGCCCAATGTCCATCTTCACCTATTTGTTTATGAGCAGAGTGTGGTTCTGTAACAGGCGGTTAGCTTGATAGACTGCTTTGTGCTTAGAGCTAGCCGAATGCTAGGCTAGTTATCGTTAGCTAAAACTGCCCTCTTTGGGTTTAATCCCCATTGCCGAGTTTTTTTAATATAAGTTTTACAATGGGGTTCAGCGTTACAGGAATTATTGACCAATTTCTACCAACTAGAAATTTCAGAATTAATTCCAGGCCTCTGTTTTATTTTCGACGAATTTACTCTGAGACAGTCACAGATTGGGTCTGCCCTCCTGATATAGCTAGCTAAGCAACCCATGATCAGCGTGACTGCTCGTGATTCCCCGCTGCGGCCGCCCGGAGCTCGGGTAGAGCGGCAGGCCAAATTAGTAAAAGAATAGCGTCGTTTAATGTTGATTTTGTTGTCACAAAACACAAAGCAAATGAAGCATTTAATCTATTTTAGATTGCCCTGGTAAATTTGGCATAGAGGTGATCCTCCAAAATAGCACTTTGTTTCAATTAAAGCGAGATAGATAGATGTTGTGTTAATCCCAAAGAAATTACAGTATTGCAGCAACGATATATCGAATATCAGAAACACTGCACACATACAGAATATATATGAAATAAGTTTGTTACATAAACGGTTATGTTGCTGAACATTTAGTGAAAAGGATAAGACCAACAGGGGAAACAAACCAAATGGCTAAATTATTTTCTTCAGATATGAGAAAAGGCCATCTGCTTGTGTGCAAGAGTATTTATACCAAAGTGATGTAGTCTAAAACTAGGAAAGTAATTTTGCCAGCAGTGAGAGATAGAGGACGTTACTTTTATTTTAGGTTCTCTGAACAATTAAAGTCCACTCCTCTGTGACATAAATTCTGCTTTTCTTTCTTTATCATACCCCCTTGGTTAAAACTATACCCTAATTTTTGTATTGTGCAGTTGTTAAAGGGCTTTTTCCTTTGCAGGTGTCAGCTGTAATTCAGTGGAAAAGAAGATTTATGTGCATCTCAATTACACTGTCCCATGTGTACGACTGCTCAATGGAACACATCAAATAGGCTGCCAGTGTGAGTAAAGCAATAGATTCAAGTGATGCTAATTACTTTTCATGGGAATCCAACGTGCATCTGGGACACTTATGACAAGTATTACTAGTGTTCACATCTTAACTGCAGACTGTGTCTCTTTATGGTCTCTGGCTGTCTTTTATTCACATGAATTTTGAATTAAAGTGCTTACTACATAGTCTACTAAAACTGTTTTCTGTGTGGATGCTTAAGGTAGCAAGAAATTAAAAGCCAATATGTTCTGTGATTTATATCAGATACAAAGGCCAAGCAGCAGGAGCAATTTTGTCTTTATTGCATCAAATGTTTTGTCCTAGAACATTTCCTGTAATAGAAAAGAGGCCTGCTCAGCACACACATTGATTAGATAAGCTTTTTTTTAAAATCTAGTACAGCTGTTGTACCTCACATCACAGATGCTGATAGTGATTTTCTTTTGGATTTCAGCCCTTTTGTCAGGCAATGTGGGAGTGCTCCATGTGCTTGAGTCAGAGGAAAATGTGGACTGGGTCCTGCGCTCGGGTCCCAATCCTCCTTATATGGTTATCATGGAGTCCCCGCTCTTTACCAGGTACAGGTAGCATGTCTCACCCTGCAGAGGGAGTACTTACAGTGGTTCCTAATAAGAGTAAAGACCAGGCTATACTCAGTTGTTTTACCATGTCCAAAATCAAAAGTGGTTCTAGTTATTCTGAACAGCTACAGTATATGAATGAAATAATAGGGAAAATACGAGTTAGTAGTTCAATAAGTCCTCAGCATTTCAACTATAGCATTTTTTTAAAGAGTAGCATCTGGGTATGGTGTTGACATACACATATATTTAATTGGTTTATGGTTTTGAATATTGTAGTTACTGTGTCATCGTTTCTTGTTTTTTTTGTCTGGGTGGGTGGTGATGACGAAGCGGGTGGGGGTGTGTGTCTATGAAGCAAGGTTTGGTATGTCTAAGAATAGATATATTGTTAATCCCAAAAAAAGAGTAGTAGGTAGGGGTGAAACTCAAACAGTTATACAACGAACAGTACCGTTACTGCTGCAAATTCTACCTGTCTAACCCTAAGGAAAGAAACTTGAACCACATTTCAAACCCGTTTCCGACCTGTATTTGGACCTGTATCGTTTACACCGCCCCGTGCCAACTGTCTGCCCGTCTGCCTGTCAGATCCATCATGATGAAGTTGAAGAACGGCTCTAGCAGGGTGGCTGGCGTTGCTGTTGTGGCGCAAAGTGCAAATCCGCTTGAGGGCTTCTCTCCACACACCACCTGTCCCAACGAAAACACAGGTGGGTGAGGGTTTGCCTGCTGAGTCTTGTCTTTCGGTATTACCCCGGTTACCTAAATTAATTGTAGTTTAATGATCCTCAGAAGGCACAGCACATGAAATGACATGCTGCAGTGGGTTCAGTTTTAATGTACTGTGAGCATGTTTTGTTATTTTACAATGTCAAATCACATTGGATAGGCTGATAGAGTTGCAAACTGAGAAGAAAAAAGCTGAAGACTTTAAAACATCGTAAGCTTAAGGCTTTTTGCCTTTTCTGTTGCGGCGCAGTAATAGAATTTGAAGTTTGCCACTTTGACGTTTATTGCTCTTTGGGAGTTGTAGTTACCTTCTCCCCTGGAGTTTTTATGTACACATGCTTGTACCTTTTACTTTTTAGCAGAGAATCACATTTTTCTAATGCAGTTGTACTGACGATTCAATTGGGAGAATTTTATGCCCTTGGAGATGTGTAGTTGGAACATTTCCACGGCTTTCCAACTACATGGAGAAAATGGTGGGATTTTCATTTCTGGAATCAATTTGCAACTGTGTAATATTTATTTACACCAATCATCAGAAAAAGAAAAAAATTCAAATATTAGTCTTACTGATACTAGAGATGTTCTGATACCAATACCAGTATTGGTATTGCCTCCGATACTGCCTAAAACACTGGTATTGGGAAGTACTGGAGTTTATACACCAATCTGATACTGTGTTAAAAAGAAAAACTTAAAGATATTCTACTTTAAAGCAGGTTCAGGTATTGGAATCGGGAAGTAAAAAAGGGCATCGAAACATCTCTAGTTGATTCTGTAAATACTTACATTTTCATGCAGGTTGCTTGTAGAAATCGGTGAGCTAGATACCAACTCCTTTTTTAGCTTTAATGTATTTGCAGGACTTTAAAGAAATCTGCTCATGCAGTTCTCACTGATGAGTTTAGTGTTACGGCTGCTGACTCCACTATGTATTTCCTTCAGGCCTGTATACAGAAAACTACGATCCATCCTTGGCCCATTGTAACGTGACAACGTGGAACCCTTTGGGAAGTGGTCTGTCCTACGAGCAGTTTGACTTCCCCATCTTCTCTTTGAAAGACGACAATGACACTCAGGTCATACGGCAGGTAATGTGACAGGAATCGGGTGAAGTTGGCAACAAAAGCTGATATATTGTTTGTTAATCCCATTTGATAAAATCCCTTTGTTCTTACAATTGTTTTTTTTGTTCAACTTTGTTGTCCCCGCTGTCACAAAATAACTGTCTAATTATTTTCCGTTTGCCTCTGACGTTTGAGAATAGACAACAGTAACAGTACAGTCACAAAAAAATCTGATCTGAACTTGTCCCAACAGTGTTTGAGATTAGGCATGATGCCAATAAAGCTGTTTCAGTAGCACTTAATATCATCATCTTCCTAAAGACAGCATGTTGTGGTACAGCATGTTGAGACGATTTATCAGAAGACCCCACAAATAATTAGATGCTTCTCTGCTATTGTATGTGACAAAAACAGGAGGATCATATTACATAGGTTTTAAACGTCTGCTTCTGATGCAGTGCGACTGTGGTGCAGAGGTTTTCACAGAATAGAGATAACATTGCTAATCTCAACATGACCTGCAACTTTTGGTTTTATCTCTTCTTTTAGTTTCCACTCACTGGCTGGTGAACTTCAGACTTAATCTTGCCTTTTTAAAAGTCTTTATATTGCTCTGTGAAGGAATGTGTATGAATTTTAATGACTTTGTCCAGAGGCTAGATTCACATTAAAGTTTATTTCTGGCAGTTTAAAACTTTGTGATTGTTCCGCATCTCTGATTAGATGAGGGGGGGGGGGTAAACGAGGAAAACTGTTCTGTAAACCAACAGATTTAGGTTTGATCCCCAGATGTCAGTGATATATGAAGTCGCAGACATGGTAGTTAAGACTATTATTGTGCCCAAACCTGCCAGTAGAGCCCTGAGCAAGAGCATTAGACCCAAGTATGTATGTTCTAACTTGTTCTAAGGATTGAAAGATATTTGAGAATAACTCAAATCTATAATGTTATTGTGGCATCTATGTCTGAATTAAAAAAAAAAAATGAGGAGGCAAGACCTGCTTACAAGGAAGTTTCAAATGTGTATGCTCTTCTCTTTTCGTAGTGTTACATGGACCATAACCGCGCTGTGAACGGCAGCACCCCTCAGTACCCGCTGTGTGCTATGCAGCTCTTCTCCCACATGTCCGCAGTTACCGACACAGCCACCTGCATGAGGAGAAATGACATCAACTTCAGTATCAGCCCAGGTATTTATGCAACATGAATACATATCTATTCACAGCGGGTTTGGATACCATTCAAAGAGATTTTTTGGACTTTTTTTATAAAGGCTAAATGACTACATGACAATTTTTACCTGAGTCAATGTTGTTTCTTGTTCTGTGTCTCCCTTTAGAAATGGTTTGTGACCCATTGGGTGACTATAACGTGTGGGCCTCCACCCGGCCAATTAACAACACAGCCAAGGGCCACAAGATGTGGGAAAGTGTGGTCATAGCAGCAGCCAGGGTGAGTTACAGCAAAGGCTTTTTCTTCTTCACCAGTGATCTCACTTTTAAAAAGCCTTCCAGTATAGAAGCCATGCTTTGTGATGCATGCCATGTGATGGAACAGTTAAAGGCAGTCTTACAGGCAGTGTTTCTGTGCTTTGCTCCTTGTGTAAATATTCTTCCTACTTATTTAACAGCTATGAGAACAAAACACATAAATGAAAGTGATAAGGTGGCAGAGTGGCCTGTTTTAAAAAAAAAATTGGCTTATCCATTGGGAAAACTTTTCTCTTTTACTTTGTAAATTGGAAATATTTACTGTAATTTGTAGCTGTTGGTCAGACACAAAAAGAAGGTCCCCCCCACTTTTATCTGACGTTTTATTGCCTGAAGGGTTCATCTGTTGATTGCATTATACTGTAGGTGAACCCAAAGACATGATGGGCTGCATTACCTCATATTTGGTTTATGCTTTGATTAAAAATAGGTAATTGCAAGTTGAACCGAACTACTTACCTAGATCTGATGTCTGCTTGATGGACCTTCTCTCTTTCTTCCCTGCAGTTGGACAGCAGATCTTTTTTCTTTGAAGTTGCTCCAGGAGCAGAGAGTGGAGTCTCTGGGTTTGTCACTCTGCTCGCGGCCACTCACGCTCTGCGAAATGCCATCCAGGAGGCCCCACCCAACCGCACCATTCTCTACACCTTCTTTCAAGGGGTCAGTCATTTCCACATAACAGTATGCACCATTGTGCTCAACAAACATGCAAAATTTGACTTTGTTCTGCCAACCGTACTCATGTTTTTGTACATTTTATTTGACTGTTTTGACTCCAGGAAACCTTTGACTACATTGGCAGTTCGAGGATGGTGTATGATATGCAGAACAATCATTTCGCCGTGGACTTGGACAACGTTCACTCAGTATTGGAGATAGGACAGGTGTGTATTGTAGACTTCCAGTAATCTTCTGTATGTATCAACCACCAAATTTTACGGGAATACTTACAAAAATTCCTTAAATGCATGTCAAGGTATTGCTTGAAAGTAATACCATACCCGAGTGTCAGTATGATTTTAAAATGGAATCTAAACAACAAAACTGCTCATCTGTCCAGCTTGCTTTGGGTAGGTTTTAATGCTCAGGGGACAAACAAACAATTAAGGTCTGATAACTTAATAACATGACTTGCCAAACCATACTTAACTCATGTTATTATAGTATAACTACATTATTTGTATATTATGTCAAATATCTTTATGACAGCTTTTTTTGTGATTTTTATTTTCTTAAATTCAAAATCCGTAAATATTTACAAACAGTTAGAAACAATACGTTGGGACAAAGGAACGCGTCCCAGGGCCAAACAACACAGAGAGGAAAAACAGGAAGAAGAGAGACAAAACAGCACACGCAGAAACAGACAAACACACACACACACACACACACACACACACACACCGGGACACGGACACTCCTCACAGAGTCAACGATGCTCTGCCAAGTGTCCAGAGTCTTTTCATTCGCTCCATGGATGCGCGCCGGAGAGAGTTCCTTATAAATCCAAATAAGAATGCGTCCACGTGCGGATAGAGAGGTTGTGAATTGGTCACCAACGGGTTATTTTTATGACAAATTGTAGCAACAGAGGCCTTTTTATGTTACCGCTGTGGACAGAATTTGTGAAGATGTGCTTGACCTTTTGTTACTCAAATGTTAAAAGGTGTATGTTATCTTTATGTATTTATGTGTCTAGTATATCAGTATGTTGAATTTGTTGACCATAGGTGGGACTTCATGCTGACTCCAGACTGTGGCTTCACTCTGATCCTGTGTCTAGGAAGAACGGCAGTGTCAATGCCGAGGTTAGTATCCTGTACATTCCCGAGCTTCCTCCCTTCTCATACAACCCCACAGGACATGTAAATGATACCTACAAGGGTAAATTGTGCTAAATTGGTAATGAAATAATAAATATGTAATGGATCATGTAGAGACACATAACACATTTTAATATATTTACATAAAACTGCTCGGGACACGGTAGATGCTACATCGAAAGAATCAGAATCAGCTTTATTGACCAGGTATGAAGACACATACGAGGAATTTTCCTTTGGAGCATAGTTGCTCACAATGTGCTTACACATACAAACAAACAACCAAACAAACAATATATACACACTAATATAGACACACTAATATATACATACACTAAACAGAAACAATGTAGAGAGATGAGTGCAGTGAAGAGTCCAATAAAAATTATTTAAATGTGGAACATAGTGCAAAGGGTACTGGGATAAATAGTATTACGTTATTATATTACAATATGAACATTATGAACAGTTCTGAAATAGGAAATGAACCTGGTTCAAATTCAAATAGGTATTAAGTGCTGTGTGCGGAGGTTGCCAGCTGATAAAAGTAAATTACGAGGGCGCCCAGATAGCACAGTTGGTAGAGCAAGCGCCCATATACACTCACCGGCCACTTTATTGGGTACCCCATGCTAGTAACGGGTTGGACCCCCTTTTGCCTTCAGAACTGCC
>NC_048418.1:20479179-20504179 GCF_013103735.1 Etheostoma cragini | reverse complement strand
TGGAATTTGGGTTAAAGCTGCGCGATGATGTTTCGTTTCTCATCCGAGAGACTAATGAACCGCGTTCCATTTGTACTCAAATGTCGTTTTTTCCGAGGTCAAAGTCGGAAACGCCCCCTAACCTCGGGGGCTCGGACAACCTTGCAGTACCCCAAGCTCACAATCCAAAATGGCTGCCCCGTGCATCAACTGTTGTGAAAGCTGTAGGAAAATACAGCACTACTGTCTTATTTGTGTCTCACTAAATCAGTTGCACACACAGTCCTGTCCATCTTCTATCTGTGGACATGTTACACTATTTGCATGCACAAAAAACAGCTAAATAACTTGTCAGCTGCTGTTGCTAACAATGGCTAACCCGGCAAACCCCACTAGAGTACCAAAATGGTAATAAAAAATGATCAAGACTGCTTTGTTTGTAGGTGCGCCTGGTTGTTGTAATGACACCCGTTATAGTCGTTGGAGACCCCCAAACTGAGTCTCAACAACCTTCGTTGGCATTCTCACATGAGGCTGAATGAGGCCGTTAGTTAAATCGTTAAGTATACTCTCCTTTCCTGACTTATCGCGCGACAGTGTGACATCGTGGGAGCGCCATCACTTCTTATACTCGCGCGTGGTAGTCTCAACACTAGTTGCCATCTTCTGCTGAACTGAGGAAAGGCTACCGATTTTGCTATTTCTACAGACTAGAAGAAGAAGAAAAAGGTAAACACTGGCAGAACTGACCAGAATCTTGCGGGGGTTGAGAGATGACTTTGTACCATTTCCTATGTTTCTCGAGACTTTTACTTTCACTACAAAAGTGCAAATTCCATCGTGCTGATGGCCGTGTGTGACGCGAGATATTGTTTCACCATGGTGGATATTGGTGCTTTTCGCCTCGAGTTTGCCCTCGAACTCGTCCATGCTTCCTGTTTCCGCTTTGTGGTTCGGTGCTGAAAAAAAATAAAATAGTGCACAACCTCTGGTCGCTCACTAAAAATCCTGGCGCAGCAGGAAGATCAAGGTCACATTGTTGCACAACAGGTTGGGAACGGCGACCTTAAAGAGGCCTTCCTGGGGAGAGATTACAGAACTGAAGAAAGAACTGGGCAATAAGGGATGTTGCAGACGTCCTCCTCTGTTAACAGTTTATTTAGGAATTAGTAGAATATGTTTCAAGCTATCTAACAATCTTATCTACAAGTTCACTTTTCTTATTTATCTGTCCAGTCTCCTACACCACAGCCTACCTCCACCTGAAGAATATTTCTGTACTTTATGTTGACTAAAGTCAAGGCCTAGTATATCGGAAAAGTAGTTTTTTTGTATCTGAATTAAAGTTGTTGAGGTCTTAAAAATATTGCTTTATTGTAATTATTGTATCTTATATTCTCTTGTTTTTTTTTATTAACTTCCTTTACATATTGCTTTATTTAACTGCAGTTTGTTCCGTCTCTTTTAGTCACGTGAAATGTGCGTTTTAAGTCATTTGGTTTGTCATTAATTCAAAGACAAACGGGTTTTTTTCTGGTGTCTTTGTGCAACCGGGCCTAAGTGACTCTCTGGTCAACATGTTTTCTGTCCCTCAGGTAACCCGGATGCTGTACGGTTTCCTTGTTCGGTCAAATAACTCCTGGTTCCAGCAACTAATCCCCTCTGACCTCTCAAGCCATTTGGGTAAGTTGAGATTCATCAAATTCAGTTTTTTTGTTTGTTTGTTTTTTTACTTACTACAGTAATTTTAAAGAAATTGCTGTTAATAGACGGTTAATTATAGACCCTGCTTGTCTTGAATATGTTCTATTTTGAAGCTTAACTTGAAACTAAACTTTATTTTAACTTCTTTCTCCTGTCTATTAGCCGACAGACCCACAAACTTCTACGTGGGCGTGGCCCCGCAGACAAGCGAGCTTACCCATCTGGTCCAGTACCTGCTGGCTAACCTGACCGGTAGCCCCACCAACATCACTCAGGACAACTGCCAGAACAAGAGAGAGGACGAGAAAGACGAAGAGAGCAAACATGTCAGCACTTTTCCTTTTCCTCAATTTACTTTCGATTGGTCATTGACTATGAGACAAATTAAATGGGGGGGAAAAACACCTGTCAAGAAAGTATCTCAAATTTGTAATATTTTATGAACTAACTTGAAATTTAAAGAAAAGACAGACAAACGTTTAAGAAAAAAACAGTGAAGTGTTATTTCTTAATAATAATAATAATATTTTTAATTATTTTCATTATCGACTAATCAACAGAATAGGACTTTAAACATGTCTAGAATCAAGAATCAAACTCCAAATCCAAAGATTCAGTTTACTGTCATTCAAAACAAAGAGGAACAGCATGTATTGACATTTGAGACAAGTAAAAGTTTGGTATTTAGCTTGAAACATTTAAAGAATTAATTGGTTTTTAAACAATAGTTTCAGATTGACTGATCCGTTAATCTAAACGGATTAAACTCAACACCCTCAGTATATAAATATTATGTGGGGGACAACACAAGATATGAATGAAGTCAAAGTGACACCAACATGTGAAGTCTGGGCTTAAAAATTTTATTCTTTTTACATAGAAATAAAAAATCTCCTTCATAAGTCTAGAATAATGTTGCCTCCTCCCCTCAGATGTACTCCTACATGTGGGTCCAAGGCGCGCTGCCTCCCAACAGCACAAAGAGGGAGGGTTTCTGCGTGCGCTCCACAGTCCGTATCTCTAAAGCGCTGTCCCCAGCCTTTGACCTGCGGGAGTACACCTCCAAAGAATATTCAACGTGGACGGAGTCCCGGTGGAAGTCCATCAAAGGACGCATATTCCTGGTGGCAAGTCACGATCTGGAGGTAAACTTTCCCTTCACTCCTCGGAGACAACACATGGAATGTAGATTTAGTTTACACTTCTGCTTTATGAATTTCCTACGGTTTCTTCTAATGAAGTGTTGTTTATGTACACACTGTAGGAAGTCTGGAGAGTGGGACGCTGGCACACATAGTTTTTTCCCAGAGAAGGTAGTGGCGTCAGGGCTGCTCGTTTCAGGAAAAATCCTAACCACGATTATTTCCGTCAAAATTGAAATCCTGATTTATTTAACACAATTACTTGTGTTTTGAAACAGTTAAACTTTTTTTAATTTTGTATTTATTTTTTTTTAGATAATTTTGGGGGTCATTTTTAGGCCTTTTTTGTAGCAAAGGGCCGCAGGCTGGAGTCTAACCCGGGCCCGCTGTGTCTCAGATTAAACCTCCGTACATGTGCGCCCTCTCTACCAATTGAGCGATCTGAGTGGCCAATTTTAATTTTTTTAACTTAAACAGTAAATATAGTTAAACGAATAAACAGTGAAAACTACTTGAACTGGGACATTTTCCTTCTAAACATTTCCAGTTTAAAATTTAGATTTACAAAAAAAGAGTTTACTCGCAAAATCTATTTTGCAAAATGATTGTTTTTCTCGATCACATTGTTTCAGTGATCGTTAGGAGCCAAAATCACTATCATAGTTCACAGAACAGCAAGTAGTTACAACTGTGAAAAGTGAAAAAACGTTATAAAAGCAGCACACGCTCTGGCTCCGTATTCTACTCATTTAAATGTTCTTACATAGTGCTTTTCGAGTCTTAACGACTATTCAAAGCGCTTTTACGTAGTACAGGAGCCATTCACCAGGTACACACTGTGGCCGAGGCTGATGAGCCACCTACTCACACACATTTACACACCAATGGCACAGCTCGGGGTTTAGTGTCTTGCCCAAGGACACTTCAACATGGAACTGCAGGGCCGGGGATCAAATCATTTTTTACAAATTTTTGCATTACATGAGCATGGATGCCGACTTTAATTTAAATGTGTAATGTGTAGATTCCTGTATGGCTGTTAAATGTTTGGTAAGTACAAGAGCAAACTAGGAGGAGGGGTTCAATTAAAAGATCATACCAGGGCTTGAGAATGTTTTGTTACTACTGACCGTTATTAAGTCCCTTCCTTCTTGGCAGCTTTTTGTTTTTGTTCATTTTAGCCGGCTGTGAATATCAACTTACAGAGACTTGAAACCTGCTTGATAAAGGCGATCCATCATACTGAGTATCTTGTCCCTTTTATCTTTTTGTTATGTTGTCACACAATGGAAAGTGGAGAGCAGGAATCTTTCTTGTTGGGGTGGATACGTGCCGGTAGGAAACAATTGGCTGCCGAAAAGCAACTCTTTTAATGCGGCAATGACTAAAAATGTACATTCTTCTCACTCTATCCATGTTTGCTTTTTGTTTGGCTTCTGACTTACATTTTCCAACAATATTGTTTGTGAATGCTATTCAGTAGCGTTTCCCAAACAGCAGCAATAAAGGAACCGGAACAACTGGCAGTGATGGATAACCTGTCTCTGTTAAAGGTCAAGTCTCTGCAAGTTAATTTTCACATCATACTGGCTCCGTAGCAGACGTTTTTGTAAAAATAGGCTAACGATTGTGTCATAACCAAACGATTTATTGTTGCACAGTAGAGGAATTACCGAACAGTACAGAAGAAGCTCACAGACAGTTTGTCGGTTGCTCACGTCACATCTACGTCTTCATGCTCAGTTGGAGGCTGTCGGTAATGCTCTGCACTCACTGGAATACTGCTTCTAATAGTCTTCACTGGTCTCCGTCCACAGCAACGGGATCTGTCGGTCCATTTCTTTAACTTGCTATAGTTTTGCCCCGTCTTGGATTTTATTCTTGTTTTTCGTTTTTTCCTGCTTGTGGAGTGTTGTGATGGAGGCAGTGACGTGTGTGGTGGTTGACTTTGCATGAAAATGTCACTCTCGAAAATGTGTTAACACCCCCAGCTCAGCCATGTCCCAGTGTGTGTTTGTATTAAGTTATAGTATCATTCAAATAATTCTAATAGAATTATGTTTGTTAGGGAAACAAAATCTTCATCTTATTGTGGCAGCATGCATGCTGTCCGCCAATGGGTCATTTCTGAGACTACAACTGGGAGGCGCCAAACGCAGATATGTTAATATTCTACACACAGTGACTTAAAAGCTGCACTGATCTACATTTTTTTATTCTGAAAATGCATAAAAATAGTGAGGGTAATGTAAGGACCAGCAGTTCACTTCAGCTCTGTGAAGCGTTTAGCCTCTTTCAGCTCATTATTTTGGATGTGCATCTTGCAACTTTACTGTTTTGGTCTCATCGGTGTCATTTCCTGGCACAGCAGGCAGCTGTAAACCCCACTGGACACTGCCTGCTCAGCCGCTAACAGCACACACAGACTGTTAGACAGTTAGAGACTAGCTGGTGACATCCTGGAGCATTTAGCAGCTAAAGAGCTAGATGTGGAGACCAAAATAGATTAAATACTTAAATGACTGCCTTTAATTCATTAGATGCACATAAACATATTCTTATCTCTCTTAAACTGGATGAACAACTGAACAGTGTTGTGTTTACAGCTTGCTCAACTGCTCCCATCAATGAATACTCTTTTAATAATGTTTTGTTGTGTAATAATGGTAAAAACCATTGAACATAACTGGTAAGAATTTTTCTGGTCCTTTTAACTTTTCCGAGGACTAAGTGTTCCTTTGACTCCTCCAGATGTTGACGCTGGGCGTGGGTGTCGCTGTGCTGCTAGCATCCCTGCTGCTGACATACATCATGAGCTCGAAGGCCGACATCCTCTTCAGCTCGGGGAGGGAGCCGGCCAGCGCCACCTACTGATCCAGAGTGAGGCGACGCCGGCCCACGACCACTATTACTACTACAACTACTACTTCTATCCCAAGCAGACATGGACAGGGCCTTTTCTTTAAAACACAACACAAGTAGGTACACAGACGGGTTAGATACAGCAGCATCTTTTTTCGTCTAAATAGATGACGATGACGACTCCATGTGTATGGACTCGCTCAGGTGAGGCATGGCATGAGGACTGGACCGGACTGGATTGGCTTGGATGGATCTGGACTCCACTGGGTCCAAAAACCCTTTTCAGGCCCTATGAGTTCAAAAGATGTTTATATTTTTTTGTTTGCTTTTTTTTTTTTTTTCTCTTTTTTTTTTCAAAGAATGTTTACTGTGTCATGGGATAGGCACTAAACATTGAGCATTAGTGTGTGTGTGAGAATGTGAATATGTAAATTTGACTGAGATTCAGTGTGTACGGATAATAACGTGTGTGTGTATGTCTGAATGTTGTGTTAGGATTGAGATGGTATGTGCAATACTATCTTCTCTGTCAATGTAGTTAACTTATCAATCAATTCTAGTAAGAATAAACCACTTTTTGAGTCAATGAACAAGACATCGAAATTAAATTTAAGGCTTTGCTAAATCTGGAAATGTGTGGTAAAGTATTTTGATAAGTTTTAGTTTCTGGGATGTTGACAACCATCCTAAATATTTATATTGTTCAGTCCCAGTACACATATAACTACATGTGTGTGTAGTTGTAGATCCACTGCAGTTTCACATATTGTGATATTTGTGTGGAGAAGAATTCCGAAAGGAGTCCGGCGTGGTTAACATACACTTTATTTCATATCGATCAGCTGCCAAAATAAACTGTCAAATCCAGTCAGAAAATCTTTTTTTGACACTAGAAATGCGCTGGTACTCTGGCTGTGCACTCTTTTTGGTTTGTACCTTTCTCACAAGGTTTCTTTTACTGATAACTTCTGTAAAATTGTATCAACTTGCAAGAAAGTTGATTTTGTTGTAATGTGATGGCTGGAATCAGTGACCAATGATGATGCCTTGATGAAGAAATAAACATTGCTTCTTTTCCAGATCTTTTTTCATTGTGGACAGACTGCTGAAATGTAATTGATAATTTGCATAAAGAGCTTCCTGTTATAAATGAAGGGTGTGTGGACTGCACTCAAAAAATATAATTAATAATACTGTGGCCTGAGTTTACTATTATATTTCTGTGCCGACACATTTTAGCAAACGAGCCTCAAGTAGTGATGATATCCTCCTTTCAGAGAGAATGGGTGTGACGGGGGAGCTGCTACAAGGAATACTTATATAAAATAGACACTTTATACCAGATGTTCTCTTTCAATCATTACTTTTTTCAGGGCTCTAATGAAGGCTTGTTTGCCGATATGCGTCCGCACAAGAAATTAAATTGTAAGCAGAGGACAAAATACTGGTAATCATTGGTTTTTTGGAGTTCACAATCCCAGTTCATTCGTTGCTACCACTGTAGTATAGCAGCTAATCACTCAGAGAACGCCTGATTGTCTGGCTTTGGATACATGACACCAGTGCTCCTCAGCCTTTTTACCTTTTGACCCCTTAAACATAGTAGTCAATAAGACTTTCTACTCTCAGAGGCTTAAAGAGACCAAACAATCCACTACTTCAAAAAATGCAAAGAGTTTTTTCCTTTTATTTTTTTATTTCACACAAAATAAAATATAAAACTTTAAATTTTGTAGCAACACACCAAAAGGAAAAACATAAAGTCTTATGAACATGTTCAATCGGTTCCAAAAAAGAGCGGGATGATGCAGACGCTTTTCATTTATAGTATAGTAATGTATTAAGATAACCAACATATATATATATTAAAAAAACACACCTACCAAACGTTTGCGTCAAACAACCCTTTACCCTCATTTCCCTCCCAATTGACACCAAATCATGGCATAAACAATGAAAGACATGTAAGTTATACAAGAAGCATGGAATCACTGTTTTTGGTATTTAACTAATGGATGTCTGATGTTGATTCACCCAGCGTTTAATTTACGTTTTGAGTATTACAGGATCAATTATTTATCCCAATGTTTCTTTAGTTAGGAAAGAGGTTCTTATATCTAAACGTCTTTAAATACTGCAGGTATGGACACACAGATCCACAAAGGTCGGACCGTTTGATGATGACAGGGGTGGAAGAAGTATTCCATTACTTAGGAAAAAGTACTAAAACATATACTCTGTTACAAGTAAAAGCCCTGCTTTGAGAATGTTATTTAAGTTACTAAGTAAAATTATGTAAGTATCATCATGAAACTGAACTTAGAAGTAATAAAAGTAAAAGTTCTCAATTCAAAAAAAGCTTCTAATTTTAGGAAGTGTAAATGATCCAAACGGTTTAATGATTAATGGTCTAATCATCTCAGATGGACTTGTGGGCCGTTATATTGTCGGCTAGTTTATAATAAAACATAGTATTTTAAAAGCTACATGTGTTTTGTGTGCAAAAATCTTAATTTGTAAAGTAACAAGGGTTACACTTTACTTGAAGGTATCTACATACAGGGGCATCGGCCTGGGGGGAGGAAGGGGACTGAGTACCCAGGGCCCTGATGTGAGGAGGGCTCAAAAAGAAGCTAGAATGAAGAGCTGTGGATGTGGGGAGGGGCCCACAGACCATGCCTTTCTAGAGGGGCCAGAATATTTCTCTCTGAAATGTAGCGGAGTAGAAGTACAAAGTGGCATGAAAAGACTGAAGTAAAGTACAAATACCTAAAAATGTGTACTTTTGAGCACAGTACTTGAGTAAATGTACTTAGTTACATTCCACCACTGGATGATGATGATGAAGAAGTTGGTTTTTGAGGGTTTTTGTACATTAAGATGAACATGGTAAACTGTTCCTGTAAACTGTTTTATGAGCCAAGGAGACCTCTTAGTCTCTGCCATTATTCTGCTATCCCCTTGCTCTCCCAGAGACAGATGTCTGTGTGCGGTAATAGACGTCCCCTTGCTGTCCCAGAGACAGATGACTGTATGCGGTAATAGACGTCCCCTTGCTGTCCCAGAGACAGATGTCTGTGTGCGGTAATAGACGTGTTGTGGCTGTTTCACAGGCCTGTCCCCCAGGGGGAAACGGAGGAGGGGCCAAAGTGGAGTGGAGGCGGGGCGCACGGTGCTACGGCTGTGTGGAAAGAAAGTGGAAAGTGAGGAAAATACCTGAATGGACAGTCTGGAATAAGTAAGTAGTCCTTTTTGTGTGGAAATAATGTCTTTAACAGCAGCAGCTCGTGGTGGTTGTGGGCACATGTGCGCTGCGTTAACGCAGAAGGAGAGGGGAGGACTCGGGGCGCCGGGAGATCTCCGGTTTCCCCCCAAACAATAGTCGGTAGGACGCGATGGTCGCCTCTTTATTACACCGCAGGGAAGTTTAGGACCCTCATCGTCCCTATTGTTGTCCTCACCGTGGCCACGTAGCTCCGCGCAGCGATCGGAACGTGGGAGGGGGAGTGATGTGTTTCTAAATGCTCCTGGAGGAGAAAACGGCTTCAGAGAGAGATGCGCATGGAGAGAATGGTCGCGTCTTGTTTGATAGCAGCTATGTAGGCCGACGTTTTTTTTCCATAATTTTCTCCATGGTGACTGCTGGGAATCTGAGTGCGTCCTTTCATTTTAGCGCGAGGGCGTCCCGTTTGGAGAAGGAAAAGGCGGAAGGAAGGTAACGAGCATTTGGATCATTTTGGCATCAGGACGCGGCCAGTAGGGCCTGGGAGTCTCCCATTGTCCTGCCCTGTACTACAACACCCTCCTGTTTCGGTTTGGAGGTCGCCCAACTCTTTTCTAGTCGCCCTAAATGCTCCGGGCTCCTCGCAGTAAGTTCGCCCTTCGGACCTCCTCATTGTGCGCGTGGGGTATTGTTGCATTACGGATGCTCTGACTCTTCATCCATGTTAGTATATCCACCAGTGGGAAGCTAAAATGTGTCCAAATGGCGTTGTTGCTCCATTCAAATGCCAACTGAAAGAGGGAAATGTTGCTATAGTAACATTAGCAACAGGCCCTGGTGTCCTTCATGTACCTGCTGCAGGTAGAAGTTCTTTATTTTACAGTGAACATGAGAGATGTGTGCTTTCTTTGCGAGAGATAAACTATGTAGCCTACTGCTAAAACAGTACTCATGAGAGTGAGACAAAGTACCACATTAAACTGCTACCCGTGGGACTCTTATAGTGATAAAACTGCACATAAAATACCATGAAGTATCAGGGTAAACTGAATGTAAACTGGAATTGTACAGTCCTATCACAGTACAGTAAGTAGAGCTACAGCTAAGCTAGTTCCAGAAATAGTAAGAAGTTCCAATCAGAGTAATTTTCTATTTGTCTTAAACCCAAATATATAACATTGTCAGCTTTATGATAACCTACTCACATTTAGGAGGCTGGAACTAACATATCTATGTCTGACATTTCAATGAACTAAACAATTCACTGATCAGTATTGTTGGTGAATAACATTCTGTTGATCCACAAATTAATTCATGGACTAATTGATTCATTACTACTGTTCAGCTGGCCTTTCACTTCACCCAGATCACAGAAAACAGAAGTTCACCTCTTATACTCCCAGGGCGCCGCTCGGTTTGCTTTATTAACTAATAAAAGTACGACAAAGTCCCGGGCGACCAAAGTTATTAAGATGAAAACATGGATCCAACGTCTGATTTCAGTAATATTAAAAGCAGTCAAATGATCTTTTAAGCCAACAATTGGAACATTTTATTCAATAAGCAGATCCTAGATGATATATTGTGTACATCTGTAATCACATCTGGTTTACAGCATTGTTAACCCTTGTGTTGTCTTCCAGTCCAGATTAAAAATCAGCCTCTACGTCACCACATCATATTATTACAAAACATATAGATTTGCAAATACAGCATACAATGTTTCAGGTCTTAGAATGACTTACAACAACACCTTTACATTACAATTCCAGTGCTATGTCTCGGTCTACTCCTTTCTGTATTGATTTCCTTAATCTATTTTGGAAGTGAATGATATTATGGCTCGGTTTGATGTCATTGTTCAGTCCAGTCCATGAGGTCGCCCCATAAACTGATATCGCGATGACAAAAAGGATTTATTGTCCAGCCCTGGTAGAAAATAGTTCCCAACAAAACGTGTTAACATCTGTAGATCTTCTTGTCTAACTGGGTCCGCTGCTCCCTGAAAGGCATGTTGTTGTCGTTTTTAAATGCTTCGAGAACCGCACATTAAATCGCACTCAGCAGCAGATATCTCAAAACCCTCTCAGAGATGCAACTAAAACTACATGGCTAGACACTGCTATAAAGAGGTAATAGTGTTTATGGTTTGGGCAAAACTGAGCCTCAAATATGTTTGTCTAAGTGGATTTATTACAAAACCTACACGTCCCACACTGTCTAATGGACCAGAGTCCTGTATCTGAACCACATCTCTCTGATCTGACCACTTCCTGCCCCCTCAATACTTTGTTTGGATATGAAGACCGATAGTGTGAGGAGATATCTTTGAATCACAGCACTGAGCAGAGAGCAGGCCTGTTGGTTCAACTATATCCTGTTAGATATATGTACGCGCACACACACACACACACACACACACCTGCTACATGTGTGCACAAAGGCCGACAGTAACAGTTGTCTTGTTTTTCGCTGGTTTTACTGATGTCGTCGCAGTAGTGGGTGGTGTGTGTGTTTGTGTGTGTGTGTGTGTGTGTGTGTGTGGCCCTGTGGTACAGTGATGAGTCCCTTCCCTTGCTGGTCCCTGGGTGTGTGCATGCTTATTTTCACAGTTGGTGTATCAGGCCTCAAATGGCTGTTGAATGGAGCTGGTCATTTCAGAGATGGCCCAGATTGCTCTCCCACCCTGACAGCTGCTGTCTCAGCGCCAGCAGCTTGAAATGTTTGATGACAGCTCGATTTCTTTTTGCCTTTGGGAAAATAGAGGCTGTAAAATCCTACATCTGCTTGTTTCAACGCAGTGTGGCGCAAGCTTCACGTTTACTTTCACGTTTGCTTTACTTAATGCTTAGGAGGTTAGATCAAAAAATACAGGCATTACTAACCAAAGATATGGATAGAAATCATTCTTAAAAGAAAGAAAGAGGTGCGTGGTGGATCAACATGAGCACTGAAGATTCAGTCAAAGGCCATGGAAAACACAACAGAACTTATGAAAAAAACGAGATATAGCTCTAATAATTGTGAATATTCGTTTTTAAAACCAAAATCCTAATTAGGACTTGGTATCGTTTGAAATGTTTTAGTACTGGTGCCAGTCCAATACCCTTTAGTGTTAGTTCAGATACCAAAACAATACTAAAATACTACAATACTATACACCAACATTCAATGTGTCTGTACAAAAAGTAGACAGAAAACTTTAATGAACTAAAATAGACTTTAATTTATTATTTAAATAAGGAAATATCCAACCAATGCATAGGGTAACACGATTCAGAAGCATCCGATGCCAGTTTTTGATAGTTTGCGCAAGAGAAACGGCATTACATAATGTATTATACCCGGCCCGGTCATGATGTTTTATTATCCATGTGTACAGGTGTATTCATGACTTTAATTTCTACTGTGGGGTTGTTTAAAGTGACGCGTCTATAAGCATTTAATTTAATTTAACGACATGAGGAAAAAAAGTGTACATTCTACAGTTGTACACGTTTTTAAAAATCAATACGAGGACATACCTGGCATCAGACCATAGTGAAAATGTCTTAGGTCAGTGGGTTTTTGGGGGAGGACTTTGGATTCATTATCACATAGTAGTTCTAAAATACTGTCTAATACTGGCCCTTTGTGGAAGATATCTTATGTAATTATAATAAAGTAGAGAACAGTTATCTTTGTAAGTAAATGCCAGATTTGAAATGCCTTCATACTCCCTTTGGCCCGAGCCAGAAGAGCCCCTAAGCGTGGCACCAGTAGGCATGCATTCCAACATCATTACTGTTTAATCTCAGACCACACACCTACACAGCCTGTTGTCTTTTAAATGCAGCACCGAGTCGAGTGAACAAGGGTCATTTTCTTCTTTTTTTAGAAGTCAGACTTTGACTTTGAGGCAGGGCTGAGAGAAATAAACGACGATGTTTGGTTAAGAATGGCTGTCCAGGAACAGAAACTGAGCACAACGAATAAGGAAATGAATTAGTGTGTTCTTAGAAGAAGCCGATCAAAGACCACAAACAGGTTATGGTTTTACAGAACAGGCTCTCACTTGTGTTCAGACAAGCTTTTTTATACGCTGTGGATTAATTGAACTTTAATGCTGCTGACTGATGGCGATGAGAAGAGTCCTGCTGACGCTCATTAAGTAGGCCATAGGACACTGGGATGAATAGGAAACCTTATCCATGTCAACACTGGACCACACCCCTTTAGATCAGGTGTCACTGTCATGTTACTATTGCCAGACCTTCTTCCACTGCACTGCGGAGGAGGGTTGGTAGTTCACAGAGCATTCTGGGATGGGAGAAAAACATGCTCTGGCTTATTGGCATTTCTTTAAACCAATCACAATAAATTGTCTTGGGCAGCTTTAAGCGCCACAAATGATGGCGCCTCTGCAAAAAGTCTCAGGAAGGAGCTTGTTTTGGTGGAACGTGTACGTTCAAAAGTAGTTTTAGTCGTGCAACAGAAAACTCTGATTGGACAGATAATCTAGCTAGCTGTCTGGATTTACCCTGCAGAGATCTGAGGACCAGGTAACCGTAGTCCTCAGAAATCCACCGGAGGTTAGAACGCCAACACAAATAAAGAGGAAGGTAGCGGACATCCGTCAGAATTTTCAGTGGCACCGGAACAATCCCAGAAATGAAACGTCGTCAATATAGACTATATGACATAACACAAACAGCCAGGCAGACAGACAGACAGACAGACAGGCTCATCTCAAACTGTAGTTGGAGTTGATGTAAAGTAAATGAGGTTTTACCCAGTGCTGCTCAAGGATCAGGGGATCCTTTTATTATACATATACAAACATAACTTTTATATGTATTTCATACAAAGGCCAACACCAGAAAGGAAATATTATAACCTGATATAGATATATATATATCATAAACTGATATATTTGCTCATATCATCCTGCCCTTGTTAGGTTATGTGAGGCTTGATGGCTTTGCTCTATTCTATAAGTGTGTGTCCTTTGAAAGACAAGGAGGTGCATTTAAAAAGACCACCCTAACCACTTTCATACCGTATGTGTCTCATTATGTGGATTGCAGGTCAAAGGTATGTGTGACATCATGTTGGCTTGATAGCTGAAAGGTTAGTGGTGAATGTTGATGTCATTCCTTCAGAATGAAAACAAGAAGAGTTTCTTTGTGAAGCCTCTGTCCCCCCCCCCCACGCTGAAATTCAGCAGTCACACAGTGAGAAATCCATGCAGAGATCCCGATTTCTTCAACCACCGCAGCCTCAAAAGTCTAGAATACATTGCAACAAGTAATGCAATGTTTTTTCCTAAGTAATATTTGCATAATCATTCAAAGCATCATACTATTTACAGTCTTGTCAGAAAGCTTTATTTACTGTTATCTACTAGTGCTGGGTATTTATTCAAATAACTCCATATAATTTGTGTTGTGATAAAATTCATGACTTCCAGTTTTCTTTACAGCACAAGATATTAGATACCTGACCATAACGTATCTTTCTTTGAACATTTATTTACTAATCACAATAATCATTTGTGTCAGGGTGATGATAAGGGCTGAAACTAACAGTTTTAAATGTGCTTGTTTAGTTGAGAAAACACAATTAACAATTTCTTTAAGACCAAAGGGATGTCCAAAAATTGATTTGTTTTGTGCTTTCAACAGTTAAAAACCCAAAGATCTTTCATGAAGTCAGATCACTAAGGATACCTGGACAACTTTTAAAAATAAAGCCTGAAGCAGTTTTAATGTTACCCATTCCCAGGTTTATAGTTTTTACCTATTAATCCTGCTTCATGAGACAGATTGATATATTGACAAAAACTTGCAAGAATACCATACATTTGTTACAGATATTCATGCTCCATGGTCCTCTTCACAGTATTCATCTCGGTTTTTTTGGGTTATCCCCCAACTCATCATCCAAAGCCATCCATCCATCAGGGTGACTGGTCATCTTTTGACCATTGTTCTGTATCTCAAAAAACATTTGCAAAATGTGCTTGAAATGTGCTGTATTCATGGTGCCCATAGGATGAATCCTTCTGTCTATGGTGACCACCCCGACCTTACCTGTTAAACCACAGCTGGGCTGCATTTTCAAATTGAAACCGATGTAATCGAATGGGAAGATTGCCCTAAAAATTACTTTGGACTTTCATGCTCGCCAGAAGCATATCTCTCCACCCTTTTGCACACAACATACCTCCTAATATAAGGTTAAGAAAACCGTTTGATTTGAATGACTTTTCCTTGAGTGTCGCCCTCAACAACCTTTAGTTATCTGCACAATATTTTCATATTAAACATGTTTGCATTGCACCTTTAGCGGCCACGAGTGGGATTTAGACTTCTATTCATGGTCCTTTTTAATTGCTCTCTAAGGTCTTTTCGATACATATGGGCCCTGCATGGCTTTGGCTGTGGTAGTTATAACTAATGAGACAGGCATTTAGTTTCACAGAGCATCCTGACAGTTGTGTGGAAGTCATGATATGCTAACAAAAACACTTCTATAATTGCCCTATTTCACTAGATAGTTTGAGATGGATAACAGTATACATTATCTGATGTGGTCTGACTCCTGTTACAGTCTAAGTGCTTTGAAATGTGGACACTATTGCTGTAATTGCTTAATTGCTATTTTTACGAGGTGGTGGTTAAACGTTGAGGCCAAGTGATGAATTTAGATTATTATTTTGGCCAATGTTTCTCTGTGTTTGAGGGCAAGTTCCAGCTAAGCTTCCACAGCCATTAGATAAAAAACACTGTTTAGATTTAGTTTACTGCCGGTCTAAAGTATGTGGTTTGTCTGGGAATCTGCAAGCACTCTCCCTCAGCCCATTTCCTACTTTACCCCTACTTAAATTGGCTTCTTAATGTAAATCTGCAGCGACTATCAGAAGACAGATCTTGATTCTCTTAAAAGTGCTTTTTCAGTGTCGTGCAACTGTACAATAACTAAAATACGCGTTTGGCTGTGTTGTGTGACATTCAGACATCAGATCCCTCTCTGTTGGAGAGTTTATAGGGCATAAAAGCACAGTACCCAAGATTCTCATTCCTTTGCCATTACTAAAGATTAAAGCTTATGATGATACAGCAGGAAGAGGCTGTTAGTCATTTGAGTTTTGTGGTTTGGAATAGGCATGTTGAGGTTTTGCACATGGCTGCAGGGATCCAGAAGCTTCTCCAGTCTGGTAAGACTTAGTGGGTTTATTGGTACTGAATGCTAGGTTGGTATGAATGCAAGATTGTTTAAAAAAGGCAGTATGATGAGGACAAACTTGAAGAAATCCCACAGACGGATTCTTTGCTGGGCAGCATTTGGCGTGAAGGGAAGTGGATTTTAAACACAATGGCGTTGACGGAGCAGAAAACCCCCATTAAGTTAAATCAGGACCCTGTAAGACAGTGATGGCAGCAAACGTCCCTCTCCATTTCCCACAGAGGTCCAATCAAAGCCAGCAAGCGTCCTTCGCCCTTTATCAATTAACCAGCATATGACAGCCCAACATCCGTCATGCCAACACTTTTATTTTGGCGATCTTTCGGCAGCGTGGAGAACAGAGTGTCAGAGGGCGGCGTAAGGTCAAGTTACCACGGCAACTGTCAGCCTCCAATACCCCTCCAGCTGAACACCCTCTTTCATTGCCATGACAGCGGAGAGGCCCTGTTTCCCAGGGGACGAGGGGAGTGCGGGAGGGAATGTGAGACGGCGAGAGGGAGGGAGAGGGCAAACAAGTTTAGTGAAAACACAGTAATCCAATATGGCCGCCATTGTGTGCGAGCTAACGGCGGCTAAAGCTGGCTTCTGGTGAGAGGAGATACAGTCGTGTGATGATTAACCTTGGTCGAGAACCGGATGACCAAGTGATTTAAGAACACTGGGCTGAAACTGAAGGTTCACTTTGGTGGGTTAATGTGTGTTGCTGGGTAGATCACAGTACTTAGTGTGCCCAGGGGAGAGGTTTGAGTCCCACAGGAGCCAACAACCACTTACATGGACTCTTACTTTAAAGAGTCATTTTAAGTCATATTTGTCAATTTGACTGACTAATGGCCATGTTGGACTGATACGCCCTCCTGAATCCTGCTACTGATCCTTATAGTCTCTGAGGGAATATCTCTGTGCCAATGTTTGCAAATAGTATTATTTTCATACTTGAACATGTCATATTTTTGTGACTGGTCTAAAACATTTAAGTCACTATGTTGCATCAAAACTCTACATTTAAACCAGTTCTAAAACAATTTCCAGAAACATTATTTTTAAAAGAAAAAAGTGTTGTTCCTGCCTCCACAATGTGAGGATTTGCGGCTTTTCTCTGTTTTATATAATTGTAAATTGACCATTTTGGGGTTTTGGGCTATGCTGGACAAAACTAGCTATACTAATATACTAAGACATCATCTTTTGCTCTTGGAAGTGAGGGAGATTTTTATGAAGTTTTTTTATTTTACACTTTACGGACCAAATCTTAGCTGTGTAGCCCCCCAGTTTAGTAATGAAATTGTCAAATCCTAATTTAGTTGCTTTTTGTAAATCAGTATCAATGCCTTTGTCAGAGCCAATCAAAATCTTATATTGGCAGAGTTTCTGATATCAGTAAATATTGTGTTGTCCAAAGAGTCGATTAGGGCTCTACGCAAAAAAAACTGGCACTATGAACACATCGCAAAGGCTACGACGTATCGCAAAAGACACTCTTAAGAGATTTATTTTAATTATGCAATGTACTAGTCATTCTATTTTTTTAGTAGTGACTTTTGTTCAATTCAGTGTTCAATCACAGAATGTCAGAAAAAGGTTTTCCTTTCATTTAACAATCAATTTGTTGTATTTTAGCAGAATGCTGAAAGCAGCAGAAAGACAGAACTGAGTACACTTTAATATCTATATTTAAGTTATATCGTTATCGCGATATACAACAACTCATATTGTGCAGCCCTAGAACTGATACAGTATTGTGCTAAAACGTGAGATTTGCAGCCCTAGTATTTTAATGTGTTAACCATGACTGTCTCTCTCTCTCTCTCTCTCTCTCTTTGCCCGTCTCTTTCAGATCAGGCCCGCTCAGCTGTCCCCTGCTGTGACTCTCCCACCCCTCTTCTCCTCCTCGCTGTAGCCTCCCCCGCTCTCCCTCCTCCCTTCTCCTGCTCCCTCCTCATCGGCCTCCAAGATAGATACCCTCAGGAGTAAGGTTGACCTGCTCAAGCTGCCCCTGGCTCTCACCACCAAGTCCATCTCTGAGCGCAAGAGCCAGCTGGGAGGAGTGGGCGAGCAGCGCCGCCCGGGAGGAGGAGGCGGAGCTCGTAAAGCCCGTTCACCGCCCACCCGAGACATGGACAACGAGTCGCAGTACTCGGGCTACTCTTACAAGTCCTCACACTCCCGAAGCTCCAGAAAGCATAGGTGGGTGTAACACAAATTACATCATTTTAACATCATTTTTCTCTTGCTGCCTTTTTACCAACAACCACTTCACTCAGGAACACTCATAGATTTAACCATTTACTGCAACAAACGGAAATACAGTTGTGCTTGGCGCTAATGTCTCCACTGTTGATAATGCTCGCTGGACCAGCCAAGCTGCATTCTCAGCCCCATGCTGAAACCCCCCTGGGTAAAAAAAAGTGAGTGAGCCAAAATAAAGACATTGAAAACCATTTAATTTTAGGTCTTGTTAGGACTTAGGTGGAGGTAGTGGAGGCAAAATGTTGCCAACAGCAGTGAGTGAAGCAGCAACAGTGTAGCAGTAGTCTTGCATTGCCAGACCTTCCTCCACAGCGCTGCAGAGGAGGGTCTGGCTAGTCCACCCAGCATTCTGGGATGAGAGAAAACGTACTGTGGTTCATTAGCATTTCTTCAAAGCACTCAAAATCGTCTTTTGGTGGCGTCTTGGGAAGGAACTTGTTTTGGTGGAACTGTACGTTCAAAAGTAGTTTTAGCCGTACAACAGGAAACTCTGATTAGACAGATAATCTAGCTAGCTGTCTGGATTTACCCTGCAGAGATCTGAGGAGCAGGTAACCATAGTCCTCAGAAATCCACCAGAGGTTAGAACGCCAACACAAAGAAAGAGGAAGGTGACGGACGTCCGGCCAAAATGAATGACATCCAGCGGCACTGGGGATATCCCGGGAAGTAGAACATTATGTATATGCTAGTGTGGCAGGGTTCAGTGAGGAGGGAGTCCCATTTTAAAGGACTGCCTCGATGTGAGAATAACTGTGATTGGTGTGTGTCTGATAGGAATGATCATTCAATCAGCGGGCGAATGATTTCCATGTTCTGCGTGAACTAACACTAAGCTTAATTTAATGTATTCAAGGTCTCAGGTTTCAGTACTTTTTTTTATAAGTTTGTTTCCCTTGATGGAGACCCTTTTATGTACAATTTGGTACGCACGGGCTGCCAGCTTAGCTTGTTAACAACAACCAGGTATCATTCATTCTCCAACTCTAACTTCTAAACATTCAGGTTTAAATTAAATTATCTTCAATATGTCAGCAACATTCACAACTTAACTGGAGCCACAATTATACTATATACTAGTATTATTATATTATACTATACGATATACAATTATATGATACTAGTTGTTATACTACTTTGTTAACGTGTTCAGCATTACAGTGTTTCCCCCCCAATCTTTTAATAATAAATGCATTAATAAAACCCAGTGCATGTGCAAAGAAAACCCTTTATCTCGAAAGTATCTTGGTCATTTTGTAAAATATAAACTAAATAAGGAAATGTAAATCTGTTCTGGCAATCTGCGGAACTTCAGTAAAAATGTATTACTGCTGGTTAATACATCACAGCCTAAACATTCTACATCAAAACATCTTTCCCAGTTAGAGTAAAAATAAATTGTGCTTCCACACCTCCCATAACCCAGAATGTCGCTGTGCGCTTGCCTTCCAGGGATCGGAGGGATCGTCACCGCTCTAAGAGCCGAGACGGCAGTCGTGGAGACAAATCGGTTACCATCCAGACTCCTGGAGAGCCGCTGCTGGATGCAGAGTCGACCCGCGGAGATGACCGGGTCAGTCACGCAGCTTTCTACATACGCTTATGCATTTAAAAACCACACTCATTTATCTGCCAAATATTATTAATCTCCACTGTTATTGGTTGGTGGTCCCAAAGGTGTCAGTGACTTTGTAAACATTTTGTTTGGTGCTTTAGCTCCTTTACCAACTAGCAGAGTTTTAGTCAAGACCACCTAAATCAGAGTGTATCAAGACTGACACAAGACCAAGACTTTGAAGGGTTGAGACCAAGTCAAGACCAAGATCATGACCAGTGCGAGTCCTACACTAACCCTAACTCATATTAGATACCTGAAACATACAGCATATACTCAACCAGCTGATATGTATAGCTCATACTGGCTAAATGTCTTTGGGTGAGAGGGAGTCTGAGGTAGCGCTGTGGAGGAAGGGATTCTGGGATGGGGGAAAACATGCTCTGGTTTATTGGCATAACAGACATTTTGGTGACGGCTCAAATTGCTCCCGCGAGAACTCTGGATTTCCAGGATATCAAACAGCGGTTTCAAGACCAATTTGCCTTTCTCCTCTGAAAATGTATTTTGCTATGATCCCTTTAAAGAAAATGGTTCTTCTGTAGAAGGTAACATTCCAGCTGCCAGTCACTGCATTGCAGTCTGTCTGGTCAGTCGGTTGGGAAAGAGCAGGTGTTGTCTGGTGGTGTGAGTCTTAAAATACTGAAGACGTATTATACTAAGTTTAAAAAGCATGTCTACATGTAAGAGACCGATGATGTTTGTTTGTCCCTAGACGAAGACAAGGGGCATCTTTCTTTAAATAGGAAAGAGGCATTTGTATTTAAGCCTAACCAACCTGTTACCCGTCTTGGCTCGAGTGCCAGCCCACGAATGGCCACATGGATACAGCGGGGTTGATTTCTTATATAACTTCAGATAATATTTGAACATTTCTGTAATTATGACTGAGTTTGGGGACACTAATATTTTTTCTGAATTTTTTTTCAGAAATCAAGGAATAAAATGTCTGCAGTGATGCTTCTATGTATCAGCTCAGGCTCTTTTTTATCTCCTAAACATCTCTTTCATAGAAACATCTTGGGTTTCTGCCCTGATGCAGGAAGGGTTATGACTAGTTGTTTGTTTTATTCATTAATGAATTGTCAGATGTGATTAACCATTCTTTTCAATTATCTGGTAAAAAGTACATATATATTTTTGGTAAAACATGCAGAAAAACTCACATACTGTTGTGTTTTTTCATTTTCATTTCTAAGTTTTTGTTGAGTTCTTGTATTCAGCATTTAGAGATATTTTGTAGGTTTTAGAGACCAGTGGTTCTTTACCAAGTGGGTCGCCACAAAGTTGGAGAAGGAAAAAAAGGAAATAACATATTCTGGACTGGGGAATGGTTTTTACATCACTGATTTAGTCAAAATCAGCAGGGGAGGAGCGTAGAAACAGCTGCTTACAGCGGCCTGCAGCTTGTTCTCTCTTTGTTGAGTGGGGGTGGCGAACACACACCTCATTATTCTGGGGAGGGGGGTCAAGACTCGAAAAGGTTGAGAACCACTGTTATACACAGTTGAAATTAACCCTAAGCACACACAAATATTTATTCAGATTCAGAAAACTTTGTTATTAGGGGCAATACATTTTTATGTTTGGAGCAAACCTACGCGGTCACGGAAAGAACTTACAATCTCCACACAGAAAGGCATGGGACGAACAGGGTCGAACCCGGTACCTGTTTTCTGGGGGGGCCACAGTTCTAACCCATGCTACCTCAGTGGCCCAAATAAGAACAAGAGTTACAACAAAAATCAGCATCCACATCAACATGCCAATGACAATAAGACATTATATCTTCCTCTTTGTCCAACAGGATGATAACTGGGGTGAGACCACCACAGTCGTCACCGGCACCTCAGAACACAGTATCTCTAACGAGGACCTCACCCGCGTCACCAAAGAGTTGGAGGAGTCGACTCCGCTGGAGTGCAAGCGCTTCATTGGCCCGGCTCTGGGATGCTGCCTGAGCTTCTTCGCCCTGGTCACGCCATTGGCCTTCCTCATCCTCCCGCAGGTGCTGTGGCGGGACGCCCTGGAGCCCTGCGGGACGCCATGCGAGGGCCTGTACGTCTCCTTGGCCTTCAAGCTGCTGGTCCTGCTTATCTCGTCCTGGGCGCTGTTTCTCCGGCAGCCCCGCGCCACGCTGCCACGCTTCTTTGTCTTCCGCTGCCTGCTGATGGTGCTGGTGTTCCTGTTTGTAGCGTCCTACTGGCTGTTCTACGGCGTGCGGGTGCTGGAGCCCCGGGAGCGGGACTACAGGGGAATCGTAGAGTACGCTGCCTCGCTGGTAGACGCCCTGCTCTTTATACAGTACTTGGCTCTGGTCCTGCTTGAGGTCCGACACCTGCAGCCCGCCTTTTGCCTCAAGGTGGTTCGGAGCACGGACGGAGCCAGCAAGTTCTACAACGTGGGCCACCTCAGGTTGGTCACACAATGGCAAACATGATGATACAGTTTCCTACCGAGTTTTTGGTTGCTGAAGAAAGATGAAAAGAGAATTAATTTAACCCTTGTGTTGTCCTCAGGTCAAATTTGACCCGTTTTCAAAGTTTGGACGGATAGTTCCATACACAAAACCGGTTGTAATTGTGCATCAACATTCATTGCTCTGATTTTAACTATTAGCTAAAGTACAAAGTAATTCATAATAAACAAAAAACTAGCGGTGATAAGTTGGAATGAAATTGGCTAAGAAGATGTAACACAGAATTGGAAAATGTATACTTTATGCTTTCTAAAACAGACCGGATCAGTTTTGACCAAGGTTGATGGGAACACAAGGGTTTAAAATAAGATCAGGCTACGCTCTTTAAAGAGTATGTTGTTGGGCACCCGGGTGGCTCAGTTGGTGGAGCGGGTGCCCATATGTGGAGGTTTGCTCCAAGCGGCGGGCCTGGGTTTGGGTCCGACCTGTGGCCCTTTGCTGCATATTCCCCCTCTCTCTCTCCCCTTTTACTTCTTCAGCTGTCCTGTCATTAGGGGCCTGGAATGCCCAAAAAGCAATCTTAAAAAAAAACAAGTATGTTGTTGGTTTTTTTTTTACAATAAAAGACTTCTTTCCAGACACAATACCACACGTCCATAGAATTTGAATGTCATTACAGTTTTTGCTTTTAGAAACAGGACACAATCCTGTGTAACAACATAATCTAAGCTGCCTTTCATGCATGTTTACTGTAAGTACATCTTAGGTCTTCCGTAGTTCATTCAGCTTCAATTAGCTGCTGGGACCCCATTAACTCTGTTCCTCCTGTCCTCATTGCTATATATACCATATTTATATAGTTTGTCTATGCTGGAATACTACTTGGGCCTCAAAAATATACAAAAAATAAGCATAAACTTGAATATAAGGAGAGTCTTGACAGTAAATTGTTGCTCTCTTCAAGTCAGGGCCTCGTGATCAGATATTAAAGTGAGGAACTTTTAAATTAAATTAGCAGAAACCAGTTGACACAAAGTAAACCTGGAGCATTCGGGGCCCGGGGACTTCTGGGCTCCTGGAGCACTTGCTGTGATAGAGGAAATAATAGTTTATTTGTGATATTATAGATCTCGATGTGTATTTTGTTTAAGAACTGCCTCCATCAAATGTATGACTACAAACTGGGTTTACCAATCTATTTAAGCATTTTACTTCGTTTTAATAGTGACTACAACATCTGAACAGAACATTTCCCTCTCTGAATGGCTGCTTAGATACAAGAAACTTGAAATTGTAGAGCTATTGACTGTTATTACTCCTGAGTGTTTACAGTTTAAAGCATGTCTGTGTGTGCAGTCAGCAGCTGATGGTAGACCTGTACTTACTGTGTTTTAGTATCCAGCGGGCAGCTGTCTGGGTGTTGGACCGTTATTACAGCGACTTCTCTGTCTACAACCCTGCCCTGCTCAACCTGCCCAAGTCCATCCTGTCCAAGAAGATGACCGGCTTCAAGGTTTACTCCCTGGACGGTAAATACAGCTTCTTCTTCTGACGCCAGTGTTTCCCTCTTCCACAGTTGTTGGATAAAAAGAATATATACACATATCAACATTAGGTAAAAGTAGAGCTGGGCGATATGGAGAACATCTAACATGTTTGACCTCGATATCGATACTGCAACGATATTGTAGTGTTGACCATTGGTGCTTTCACAAAATATTTACACAATGAGATTTTTGATAAATAAACATCAGTAATGTAGATATAATGACTAAATGGGTAAAGGTTAATAATAAAACAGTTACAAGAATCCGGTAAGTTCAGAAAATGGCACAACTTAACTGTAACGCAGCCTTTAAAACCAGGAAACAACAACACTTATGCAATATTACAATATTATGATTTTAAAAATCTAAGATGATATCTAGTCTCATGTCAAGATATTGATATAACATCAACAGATTGCCCAGCTCTAGGTTAATAATAACATCAACAGATTGCCCAGCTCTAGGTTAACGGGTGACTACTTTTTTTTCTCAACACTGACTGCCAATCAAAATCAAGATCCCCGGCCCTCTGGAGCTCTGTGTGTCGCTGTTGCTTGTAGAAGGCAGGGAGGTCGGCCGCCTGTATACTTTTTGGATTCATGAAATGTACCTCAATTCATGAATATCTATGATATTCCTACAGAGATTCCTCTTACGTTCCGACGTTGCAGTGCATTGGTGTATTATGTATTATTACCAGCTGGAGCGTGCAGTGCGTGCTGGACGCCACCGTTTTCAGAACGTTGCCGTTCAGCAGGATGGATGCTCGCATTGTTATGAATGAATGAATGATATTTTAATTACGTGTAATGCCACTAAGTGACCAATCCCACACGGAATTACATGACACCAATACAAAAGACATTTCATCTACAGCTTCCGGGCCAGTGTCCACACACAGCATACTCTACTTTGCACAAAATATAGTATAGATAAAACCTATTACAGCAGCGACAAAATTCAATTCAATTCAATTTTATTTATAGTATCAATTCATAACAAGAGTTATCTCAAGACACTATACAGATAGAC
>NC_048418.1:20465186-20479079 GCF_013103735.1 Etheostoma cragini | reverse complement strand
ATAATGTAAGCCATAAATTGTCCAAGTAAAACTTAACATTTCATACATAAAAAAAGCCATGGAAAATTAAATAAATAAATAAAAAAGGGAATGCCACTTGCAGGCACAGAATCATCGATACAAAGCCGTCTGTCTTTCAACCCATGCTTGTTCTCCAAAAGTCTGCAAATAAAAACGTTTAAAAAAACCCCACAATAACAGATCTATATCATGCCTCATCTCTTCTACTTCAACTTTGTGACATAATATGGACAATGCAAAGCAAAATGAACTTAATAGTTATATTCATGTTTATAGTCATTGATCTTGGTGTGGACGGCCCTTTAACCTTAGATGTGAAACTCCAATGTCAAACTGTTATTTTGCTTTCTCATTTACTTGAATATGAGCATGAGCTAAATACCTGAAATGTAATCTGCTAATCTCCCCCCTACCCCCCTCTGCATGTGTTGTCTTGTAGAAAGCACCACCAATAACTCAACGGGCCAGTCCCGGGCCATGATAGCAGCTGCCGCCCGCCGGAGAGACAACTCCCACAACGAGTTCTACTACGAGGAGGCCGAGATGGACCGCAGGGTCCGCAAACGCAAGGCCAGGTCAGATACACACGCCTTACTTATAAACACCTGCTGGGATCTGACAGCAGCAGATTCACTGGGATGTGTGATTGGTTGAAGGAGCCTCTTCAAAAAACTATGTGTTGTATGTTTTGTATTAAAAAATGAATACTGGCAGATATATATTCTAATCAGACAACACTCTCAAATTGAAGATTTTACTGTATGTTTGGGCTCTACCCAGCCACACAAGGTGTCAACAGCAGGTCAACTTGTGTATTTGTGTATGACAGCTTCAGTTTGAATTGAGCTTTAGTACATTTGATTGCTTTGAAGCTGCATTGTCACGTGTGTAAAGAGGCACTGGCTCTCACTTATCTTCATTGTACTTACTAGCTATTTGTTAATTATAAAGAGACTGCAATTACACAGTTCCTCAGTTTGCTGAGGATCTCCTGGGTGATGTTTGGGCCTGTCTGCCACACAGCACAGACAGTACAGATTCTCAAGGGAAAGCTAGCTAGTCTAATGGTAGCTAGAGGTCTCTTTGAGAAATAACCGCGTAGCTGCTATGTCTGTAACGTTGCTTTTTCTCCACCCTCTATAGGTTGGTCGTGGCGGTGGAAGAGGCCTTCACACACATCAAGCGTCTCCAGGAAGACGAGGTCGCCTCGTCCCCCAAACACCCGAGGGAGGTGATGGATCCTCGGGAGGCGGCTCAAGCCATCTTCGCCCCGATGGCGCGAGCCATGCAGAAATACCTGAGAACCACGCGACAGCAGGCCTTCCACAGCATGGAGAGCATCCTCACACACCTGCAGTTCTGCATCACACACAACATGACGCCCAGGGTAAAAGAATTGATCCCTTAAAACTAGTTTAACACGGCAACTCAAGAATCAGCTGTGTTTGAAACTGTTCCCTATTGCCACAATAAGTACACTCATTTGGAATTTGCCAGGGTGAAAGTTGCGTACATAAACAAACTAATATGAAATAATCAATTAATAAAAAAACAAACCAAATATATATACATACAAAATAACTGTCAACTGCATGAGAGTGCAGAACTTGCAAAGAATATACAGTATATGCAATGAAAATAGTGCACTATATAGCATGTCAAATTCTCAGCGGTTCATTTCATTCAGTATATAATCCACTATAAAATACCCACAATGCACAGCTAATTGGAGCATACCTGTATCCTACATTTTACTCCCGTATGCCACAATAATATTTTTAAATGTATTATCTGAAATCTCATTTGGTCATTCCCTATATAATTCCCAGTTTAATAAGCACTTCATATGCAAGCGTTAGGGAGGGAATGAGTGAGTGAGTGAGTGAGCGAGCAAGTGAGCGAGCGAGCCACAGCTGCTGTTTTCCAGTGTTTTCCATGGTAACTAACCTGCTACCTGGTCCCTGTCAGGCGTTCCTGGAGCGGTACCTCTCCCCGGGCCCCACCATGCAGTACCAGCAGCAGAACGGCAGGGGGCGCCAGTGGACCTTAGTGAGCGAGGAGCCGGTGACCTCGGCCCTGCGCCAGGGTCTGGTCTTCTCTCTGCGACGACTGGACTTTTCCCTGGTCGTCACGGTGACTCCGCTCCCCTTCTTGCGGCTCGGGGAGGAGTTCATCGATCCAAAGAGCCACAAGTTCGTCATGAGGCTGCAGTCTGAGACCTCTGTGTGAAGGCACCCCCCCAACCACGCTGTCCTCTCTAGGTGCTTGCTCCTGCTGGATGTGGACGGGACATGTGGGAGGCCATGTGACCCGCTCCCCCGTCCAATCATCCTCCTCCTGTTCCATGATCATCACAGATGCTCTGATATCAAACTGGGATCAGCTCAACGATTGTTCAAACCTGGAATCAAACGGATGCCTTGACCTTTTCTTTCTTTTCCTGTGCTGTAAAATCTTTGTCTTTGTAGAAAGAGGGGGGACTTTTTCTCTTTTTGCTCCCTCTGTTGCTGTAACCACTGGACTGCTGACACAACACATGAACGCCAGATGAGGGGGATTACATCATATGTCACTTCCTCTTTCTTATTAAACACAGACTACCTGGAGCTCAGCTCTGACAGCAGCGCTGGTGTACCACTGCCCTTTGGTTTCCTCTAAGTGGATTTTTTTGTTTCAAATGACGTTGACTGTTTTTTATATCAAAAGGTGTGACTTTCTATTTTGATTTTTTACTCACAGAATGTAGCATTATGTGCTTTGAATTAACACGTGGCTTTTCAGTGGCCTAAAGGCCAAAAGTTCTTCTATATCAGACTGTAAAGAAAAATGGAAGTACATTCCTAAACTACTCAAGTTCTACTCAACAATTCATGATTGTCTAAATAAGCAGGTTTTGTTTTATTCTACACTGGCATGTTGACTAGTCGTTATACAGTTAAAGCGAGACTGAAGACTAACACAAGGACCCCATGTTATAATTCTGCAATCTGTATATGCTTATTTTACCTGGATAAGGATGTTAAAGCATAAGCCTTGAGTATAATTCTGAATTTTCTTTATTGTCAACAAATCCCATTAAAATCCCAGAAATCCAGCAGTGTGTTAGAATGTGTTTTGATACTTCCTGACTTCCCTACCCTGTCTGGAAGTCTGAAGTCCATTCTTAAAAAAAAAAAGCATACAATTTAATTAAAAAAAGACTCAATAATTTCCCTAAACAGCTGGGCACGAACACAAATAAAACAAGGAAATGATGCATGTCCAGGGCACTATTTTAATAAGATGACTAATTTTTGCTGTTGAGTATTTGTATCTCCAGGAAGTGTATATGAGATTAACTCAAATTAACCACAGTGGCCATGTTCCTGTAATGAAGCAACATGTTGCCCAGTGCAGCGCTGTGGCTCACTGATGCGTTCTTTATGGTTTTACTGTATCTCAGGCTTTGGCTACACAGGCTATACTTAGGAGGTTAAGAGGAACAATTCATTGTTTTTTTTGTCTTTTAATGGGATTCATTGAGAATGAGAAAAGTAAAGATTATCTCCAGACTTATCTTTTAATGCATAGTGTAAATGCCGAACTAAAAACATCTGGAGCTGGTCTGCAGTTCATTGGGATTCGATGTCAGCCAGGTGTGCATGCAATATGTTTTATCAGATTAAAAAAGGAGGAAAAAAAATGACTCATCAAGTTGAAAAGTCAGGGTGCAGGGTATGTGTCCCCCATGCAATATTTAGATAAGGTAGATTTGCTAAACCTACGCCCTTGGGTCAGGTTCTATTTTAACAATGTACACATTAAGGAAGTCAGTTCAGGAAGCTGTAGTTAAACTACGAACCAACATCTGCTTTTTTTTAAATTTATTTTTAAATGAATTTAAAAAAGAATTGGAATTTCAACAAGAATCCGAAACCAGACGTGTGATTGTAACTCCCCTCTGCAGCAGCAGCATTAGCATCACCACTTCGCCTTGTGCCACAAGCTGAAACAAGCACAGTGAAAACGCTGCCTCCATCCCACAGCCTTACTCTCCACATGTGGAGGACCAGCGATGGGGCACATCTGTCCTCACTGAATCCTCCTCCAGGTCCTGAAACTGGAAAGCCGAAACTTGCCTGATGTAGACGCTTGAGCCGATATATTGCATCTACCTACAGTTTGACTGACAGTTTGCTTTTCTTTCTGGTGAAAATATGGTTTTAAAAGCCATTTTACATTTCTAAAAAAAAAAGATACCAAATACCCGGGCCATTACGTATGGCATTTCATCAGAGTGGTTCAAAAGGCTCATGTTTCTATTAAAAAAACAAGCATGCTAGAGTCATTTCGGGCTCCAAAACCTTTTTATAATAACTTGTTTCCTCTCATTTTGAAAGGTGCCTAAGTTATGACGATGCAATTTTCCAAATGTTTTCACATTCTTAAAACAAGTGGCTTGTAGATTTGTCTTGTATTTTCTTCCTTTTTGGTAACTGTAGCTTGTTTAGTGTGATAGACCTTTTCCATTATTAAACCAATTATTCCTTATAAGGCTTCTTTTTGTTGTGGCTTATTTTGTAGCGTAGGATGTTGATGTAAGGAAAGCTATCTTTTAAAAATGACTTAAGTCTGAAAAAGAGGAAGGACATGCATTAGGACATGTAGGCCTATATGAACAAAATGACCATTTTTGCATATTTGTGGTTTTGAGACATGGACCGATTCGGTTTTCTTTTTAAAGTTGTCTGTTCTCATTTAATGGTGTTGGCACTGGATTTGAGCAATTTTCAACCAAAGATAGGCTGCGTGTTTTTTTCACAATACCTTAAGAGGAACTTCTGTGAAGGGAGGATGGCAGTGTGGGAGGCGTGTGGTTTCACATTTTGAAAAAAAAACGGACAGAGCCCCGGACTTCCTGTTTGCTGCTGCTCACAGAGCTCACATCAGAGGGCTTTTTTCATTTTTTTTTTTTTTTTTAAAGAGATCTCGCTGTCAGCCGGCAAGGGAGCATCAAAACAGATCCTTTATTTTATCTAGCCCAGTCGGTAAGATGGCACACGCAATGCTCTTCGCTACCTTTCTGATTATCTTTCCCACCTGCACCGGTGAGGATTAAGGAAATGTTATGGGGGGGGGGCATTTTTTTAAGATACCTGTAGCAATGCAAATTCTAAGTTAGACAGTAGATGGATTAATCTACGATTGTGCTTGGCGTGATGATGGGGACTGATGAGGGTGATGTGTTTTTCTGTGAGCAGAGGCCGTTGGAGCCATGAACATATGTTTCATCCTGGATGGGATTCTCATCCTTTACGGCATCATTCTCACCGTGTTATACTGCAGACTGAGGGTAAGATAAACTGGAACAACATACACACACACACACACACACACTACCATGATGTTTGTTCGAGAGTCCACACTGTTTCTTGTGCTCGTGTGAACGTTCTTTAGAGTTCTAAAGCTGACCATCATGTAATCATCATAACATTTGAAGACTTTTGTTCAAAGGTGTTTTTATATTTTAAGTGGCAAAAGACGTCAAAATGCTCCACCAGCTTAAAAAAAAACATAGATTATTCTGTCGTAAAATGATCCTAGCTCTGTATATTTTTCCTTGTTCATATTTTTGACTTTAATGTATCTGACAGCTTTTTTTTCAACCGTCGGCTCATTTTTGGAAGCTAACTCTACATCTTGAATATTTCAGCCCTTTTATCAGCCACAGCTCACACACTGAAGTCTAATTTACACCTGCTGACAAATAAGATGTGAATCGCTCTGTTGTGTACTTTATGATTTATTTATTCTTTATTTATTTTTGACAGATGGGTCCAGCCAACAAAACGCCTGCCGACCCCCCTGAGGTAAAATTGAAGTTCTATATTATTGTGAAAAACTAAAACCCCAAAAATAAGATGGGTATGATTTTGTGAAATGTGCTGCGAAAATGGTTTTCAAATGCTTTGGCTCCTTTTTTTTTTTTTTTTTTTTGCCCACAAAGCAGTAGTTCTGCTTTAAACCCCAGTCTATCATTTCCTGTAAGCTTGAGCTGACCACCAACCTACATTATTTATACACTGTACACAGTCACAGTTTCCCTGTGTTACTTCACACAAAACAAATGTGTCAGATCCTACTTCCTGTTAATTGGTGTACCCTATGCATACAAATGGCAATTTATTCTTGATTATCAAAGCTTAGAATCAATAAAAGTATCTACACCCAAATGCAGCGGTGGAACAGGTTTTCAGATCCTTTAAAAGTCCTGTATTGAAAATGTTACTTAAGTAAAAGTATGTGAGGAACATATACTCAAAGTATTTAAAGTAATTTGTAAATGAACTAAATGTGTCAGATAAATGTAATTAAAGTAAAAGGTACAATATTTCTCTCTGAAATGTAGCGGCGTTAAAATAGAAAGTGGCATGAAAAGAAAAGACTCAACTAAAGTACAAGTACCTCAACATGTGCAGGCTACTTAAGTACTGTAATTGAGTAAATGTACTTAGTTACATTCCACCAGTGGCCCAATGGCTCAAAAGAGGAACTGGATATTTCACATAACAGCAATGTCTCTGTTGTGTTTAAGAGGATTGTTACTTCCAGCACTCTTATGATAATTCCTTTGAACTGTTTCTGTCCCACAGAAGCAGCCCGCTGAGGGAGGCATCTATGCGGTGAGAGTTCTCATTGTAATGATTAAAAAGACATTTAAAAAGGCACTTGAAGGAAAAGTGACAGCTTAACGCACAGCGAATGGTAAAGGAACTTTTTGTTTTTTTACTCACCTATCTGTCAGTAAAGAAACACCACACTTAGACATTGTTTTGTAGAAATGTGTGTATATATATATATATATATATATATATATATTTATATACACTTTTTTAGACTTTTTGCATCAGGTATTTGTTACTTCTCACTAGCATCATGTCTGTGTCCTGCAGGGTCTAACCTCTCACAGCACCGATACCTACGAGACCATCAAAATGGACAAAAAGCCCATCGTCTGATGGTGGAAGAGGGCCGGGTGCAGAGAGGACGCTGAGCACACAAACGCAGTGTCAAATCTCTCCAAGCTTTATACTGTATATTAAGTTGCATGAGTTTCTATACATGACTTTTCTCCCTTTTCTTTTTGTAAAAAATACTACTCCCATTTCTAAACTTTGCACGTGTGACATGATACAACTAAATGAATTGAACAATTCACTAATAAAGGCTGTGTCCGAGGGTTTTCACTGGTTGTAGTTGAAAAGAATAGTTCCTATGGGCCTTTTCTTTCTGTTCAGGTGTTCCTTTTTCTTTGGATGAACTAAGAAGTCTTTTTACTTTGCTGTGTAAAAGAAAAAAAACTGTGAAAAGAAAGAAAAAACATGAAATGTGTTACAACTCTTTAATGATTCATTTTAATATCAAATAATTTGATTATTATTGCTTTTTCAAGGTTTTGTAGGAATTAAGGAATTAAGCTCTTAAAAAGTTTCTAAAGCCTAAAGTGACGTCTTCAAATGTCTTTCTTTGTCTGACCAACAGTCCAAAACAAAGACAATAACTTAGAAATTATACAAAACAGAGAAAATCTGCAGATTTTCCCAAGGAAGAAGCTAAAACAAGCCATTTTGGGCTTTTAAAATACGTTTTCTATTGATAAACTAATTGTTTAATCGACTGAATGCTACTTTTTTGCGATCACATTTTTATTTGTATTTATGTATCTAAGAAACGGTGACAAAAAATTACAAACAATTCCCAATACAGACAGAGAACGCGTCCCGGGGTCAGCAAAATAAATAAAAAGTTAATAAATAAATAAATAAAAAGAGGAAAGAAGGGAGGGAGGGAGACCAAACAACACACGCAGAAACAGACACACACAATCACACACATAAACCAATACACACACACAGACAGACACGAGACAAGGGACCAATAGGAAAGGATCAACTAAACCCTACTTATTACCTACATTTTAATTAATAAACAGATTTGGACTTGAGAAATGACCAGATACTCAAGGGTTTTCACAGAATTATATCACATTATTATCAATCAATCAAGAATCATCCTATTTCAGTGTTTGCAACACAACATTTCTTTAAGGGAAACATCTGATTGATGTAATCTATCAATCAAGCTTTCAAATACCCAAATAAAATCTGAACAACTGTTTTTAAATGTTATAGATTTCTACAATTACACGTGATTTGTGTCAAATTATCTCAATTTCGGGAGGGAAATTTAACACAAAAATTTGGTCCTCTAAACAGACATAATTAACCAGACTCGAGGGGGGAATTCAGTCTAATAAATGCTTGTTCATAGCAGAGAAATAAAACAGCACCAGAAGGCAATCCCAATCTTTCAGCCCGTTTGTTTCTCTGTGTGTGACCGCCGAGCTTCAACCACCGTCTCAGCCACTTATTTACGGAGAAACATGACTGGGAATGTATTCAAAACAGATTCATAAGAGTGTGTGCACTCTGTGGCTGTGTACTGTTTACCCTCAGGCTCTTTGACACAGGAAACTCACTCAGTCACTCATCGAGCCTCTGTTGCAACATACCCACCTGATCCCGGCAAACAAAAGATACTATTTGGAGTCACAGCGGGACTTGGATACTGGTGAAATTTGTACTTTTTAGCTTACACATGTTTTCTGGGTTATCGCTCATATTATTGTTACCAATGATACCCATTAAGCATGCCTCTGTGGGTCTGTGTGTGTGTGTGTGTGTGTGTCTGTGTTTGTGTGTTTGGCACGTCTAAAAGGAATAGCCTACGTGTGCAGCTATACTCCAGAATCAGAAAATGGAATCAGAAAGGGATTTATTGTTAACTAAGTAGCCTATCACTCAAAAGGAATTTGCCTTGGTTGTTGGTGCATCCATGAACATATTGAACATGAATATGAAATAAACAAATACCGAAACAACGCTTCTACTTTATACTCATTGGCTTGTAACTGTGTTAACTAACCTTCAAGCTGTGTGTTTGTGTGTGTGTGTTTGTGTGTGTTTGTGTGTGTGTTACTGCTGCTGCTGTTTTATAGGCTTTAAGCTCACGTTTCTGTTAACTGCAGAGATGCATTTGAAGTATTAAGCTGATGATGCAGCGGGGGTTGTTTTACTTGTTTCAACATGCCGTGTATACATATTTTGGAGAGGTCAGGCCATGTGAATAAACTTCTACATGCATGAAACTGTCTGATTTCATTTCATGTATTTCTCATCATCACGACAATTTCTTTGAAGAGGACTTTAACAAAAAGCACCACAGTGGGCCGTAGGGCTGCACAGATGAAGAAATAAAGGATATAAAATAGACATCTCAAACAAGGAGTAAAATACAAAGAACGTGAGAAAAGAAATACTAACAAATCAATAAAATCAAGTAATGTCCACATCAAACAAAGTGTAAATAGCCATGGAAAAGAGGTGGGTTTGAAGAAGAGATTTAAACGCAGACGCCTGTCTAACACGTGGAGGCAGATCCTTCTACAACTCAGGAGCTGCAAGAGCCACGGCTTGAGAGCACATACAGTACATATATTGAGATTTTGGGTGACCGTTTCACAGTTGGAAACTTAAACATTCTAAATGTGCCACAGTTGACTTCCTGTTGCAGTGTGTGTGAATGACATCAACTGACAGGAAGTAAACAAGGGGGCAGGCTGTTGCCTATCAGTGGAATTCCATTGAAAAGGTCTCAGAGATGTAGGGATTACGGGACTTAAAAGCAAATAAAATCATTTAAAAGTCTAACCTAAAATGTTTGGGCAGCCAGTGGCGTGAGGCAAATAAATGTAATCACAATGCACATGAATTACCATTTCAGCACTGTAAGTTTGCCAGTGTTAGCCAGCTAGCAGCAGGCCTTGGTGAGATGTTCTGAAACCAGTGAGGCACCTGTTAAAAGCTTTCTCAATACAATGCTGGAGACATGCACAGCGACAGGAAGCAGCACAACAGTATTACAGTAACACATCAACAATGTCCACCGTTCAGTACATGTAGCCAATGCGAGCAACAAGAAGCAACATTACAGCCAAACAACACCAGGGCTGTAAGAAAAGATCCTTTACTTATGAAAAAATACTTATACCACACTGTAAACATACTCAAGTACAAGTACAAGTTAAAGTTATGCATTGGAAATTTTACTTAAGTCAAAATATCTAATAAAAGTATCATCAGGAAAATATATTTAAAGAAACAAAAGTGAAAGTAGTCAATGCAGAAAAATCCTCCCATTGTAGAAAATGTAAATGATCCAAACAGCTGTGTGTTTAATGGTCTAATCCTCTCAGCTGGACTTGTAGGCCGTAATGTTGATGGCTAGTTTGATTTATGATGAAACATCATATTTTATAAACTACATGTGTTTTGTGTGCAAACCCTCAATGTATGAAGTAACTAAAGCTGTGTTTTTTTCTTTTTTTTTCTTCATTCCTTGGTTGGTTATATATTGTAGTCTGTTGACTGCGTGTCGAGGATGTCAGAAACGTTGATGATGAGGGTGATGTAATGTAATGGACGCTGATGGTGTTGTTGACGAGGATCTTTGGTGATTATATTTTGTGAACTTCGTAGGTTGATATGCACTTTTCCTACCCTGTGTAGGTTACTTTGACGCTGCTATTGACGCACCTTGTGCTGGTATGTATTTGTCCTCGTACACTGTCACAGTTGGGTTCCAGTTGGACTGTGTGTAGAACTTGTATGTATTTACATGTCTGGTGTGTGTTTATACTCGCTGCACGCCTAACCTCCCTTTGGAGACACAAATAAAGTTGATGAATGTAATGGAGTAAAACATACAATATTTCCCTGTGAAATGTAGCAGAGCATAAGTACATCTTTAACCCTCCTGTTGTCCTCGGGGCAAATTTGACCCCTTTACAAAATGTCTATATCTGAAAAATGGGTTTCTTTTTAACCAAATTACCACAAATAAATGGATTGGATTCCATACAATGCTCTTCGCAAATACAATTGATCACTTTCATTCCTGACTAAACTCACCTGCTCATTCCTCTGATCTTAACTATTAGTCAAAATAATTCATAATTTCTGCTTTTTTTTTACTCAAATACTAGGTGTGATTCTATATAAATTAGGGTTATTGACCATGAATTCCAAAAAGTACTGTAAAACTATTGGTAGTGAGGTAGTGTTAGTAAAAACTTACAAAAAAGTCTGAAAAAAGGGACGAAAATGTCCCATTTTTTAACCCAGGAAGACCACACAAGAGATAGGGTTCGGGTTAGAAAGACTCAAATAAAATACAAGTACCTCATCATGTGAGGTACAAGTTTACTAAATTAAGCAATAGCCTACTGATCATATTCATTTTTGACTCATGCAAACATGCAGAGCAGCAATAAGCAATGAGACATAGGGAATACGGTAACTGTGTGTAACAGCATGTGTAACAGAGTGACGCTGTGTGGTGTTGTAGCTGCAGATTAACATCAGCGTCATCGGTAGCAACTTCTTGTCAGAGATAAACCGTCAGGTTGTTTTGGAAAAACTGGATCATTTGGAATTTCACACGAAATCATGCTGCGTTTACGTCCTCCTAGGAAATTCAAGCTTCTGTAAAGTGAGAGTTGTTGGTGAGCCTGCGTGTTGTATGAAGAAAGAGCAAAACAAACCACTTTACCACAATATCTTTGGAGAAATGAATGTTGTGGGAATGCCAATATGTTAACATCTCTTGTAACCAAAAGCAGTGTGCTATAACTACTACTACTACTAATACTACTAATACTACTGCTACCACTACAGGTAAGCTTCCAAGTTTCCTCTATGCCAGGGGTCTTCAACAATTTTTAGGCCAAGGACCCCTAAGCTGACAGAGAGACCGACTAGGGACCCCTTACTAGTTTGTACATGCTGTACACTGTATAAAATTGAGTTGCATGTTAAACTGGGCCGGTTGAACGTAAATGAATAGATATGGATTTTGTATACATAATGTTTTATTGTTAAATATACTGTACATGTGGAAGGAACAGGGAATCAATAGGCTGAACTGTATAACTACCATGAGTAATGAGGACCCCCTAGGACCGTCTAGGGGTCATGGACACCTGTGGGGTGGGGGGGGCTCTATAGAGAAACCTTACGGGGGGGGGGCTCTGTAGAGAAACCTGTGAGCCAAAAGAGAGAAAACAGCAAAGAAATGGCCAAAAGTGCATAGCGCCCCTTTAAAAATTAACTATCAAATAAAAACGTGCTTTTAAATGCACAATGTTTTCTTTAATATTATCTCCTTTCTTCTGATCTGTTTTTCTCTTTGTTGTGTGAATAATGCTGTGAAGTGGAATTTAGTGTGAACGTTTTAACCGCCATGGTTGAAATAAATAAATAAATAAATAAGTAAATAGAAGTAAATCAGAAATGTCTGTTCTTGTGTTTTTACTTTCCGACACGATAATAGAAGAGCGGACTTTTTCAACGTCACTTGAACTCAGCATTGAGTGGGCGTTTCGACCTGGGCAGTGGGCGGAGCCAGACGCAGACAGGTGCAGTGCTCTAACCTGTCGGAGGTGCGTCTCCTCCCTGTGCGTGACAAACCAACAGGTTTCTGTTTGGTCAGCACGCGCTTTATTTTCCTTTTCTGCATCAGCTCAAATATTCCCAAGTTTCCCTTCATCTGTTTACTTCTGCTGTCTCTGTGGACGGGCTCGTCCAGGTCAGAGCCATAGAGTGTCCTTCTCTCTCTCTCTCTCTCTCTGGTCCAGGTGCTGCACAGGACTTTTCCCTCGCTGTATTAATGCACTTTACAACTTGCATTGAACAATAATCAACTAGTGGACAACAAGTGGAGGGATTTTCTTCCTGAAGCATCATATGTTGAATATTGGGATTTGAAGAGAAACACCTGTTGCCCCTGTCCACCTGCTGTGGACTTTTTAGGCTTCCTGTCTGAACGTCATGCAGACATCGACAATGAAAGCTTGATAACAGAGTTGAACTTTTTACTGCTCTGAAAGGAAGGTTTGATTTTTGGACTAACTATGGAGTTGACGGGGCAAAGGGCAAAGTGTCTGGCGCTGCTCCTACTAGTTGGTGAGTTTTCCCTGTTTCACTGATTCATTAACTCAGCGTTATGTTACCTTCAAGGTCTATGCTTTTATTTCTGCTGCTGTTTTTTTTAAGATGTGGGGGAATGACAACATAAACAAAAGAAAGATATTTATAATCTTCTTTTAGCCTTCTTTTACTTGCATTTTCAATCAAGTCACTCATATTCCTATAACATTTAAATAAAATTTATAATATTGGAAGGACAGAAAACAGAAGTAAGCAAACTGTTTTACAGTAAAACGAAAACAGGAAAGATAGAAATGTCTTCATATAGTGCTTCCTGGTAACTTACATCTCCTTTCATGTTGCTCTAATAACTCTTTAATGTTCCCATGTGCACCTGGAGTGAGCCTATAGTCACGTTTACTTTTTAAGGAGTAAATCCTATTATAGTTATATAATATTGGTTGCTCTTTGAATATCGTTGTCTGGAGACAAGGTATGGCCAAAAGTATGTGGACACCTGTAACCTGGGTTAGTAGTGTATGTCTGCCTCATTCCTTATCTGATGTGTGGTGGTGTTATTCTTTATCTTTGTCTGGAGATAAATGGCCAGACATTAAGAATGATGTTTCAAAGCTCAGGCTTCTCCGTACAATTGGCTGTTCACTGATCGACAGTCTATTCATACACCTCCTTTTCAGATCCTGGACATGTAATGTAATATAGCAAACTATTTATACTTGGATCATACGATGTGTATGTTTTCCTTATGAGTAAGTAAGTAAGTAAGTAAGTAAGCTTTATTTATATAGCACCTTTCACAGACAAGGAGGGTCACAAAGTGCTTTAC
>NC_048418.1:20413055-20465086 GCF_013103735.1 Etheostoma cragini | reverse complement strand
GATGGAAAAAACAGGAACGAACCACGGATTTCACATGACTGTTAAAACACAAAGATTTGTCAAAAATGACACCCAGATAAACACATCTGAGTATGAGTGAGTATAATTCAAAGCAATTTGAAGTGAAGTGAAATACTGTATATGGACAGCCATGTCTAGGCCTCTTGGTTCCAGTGAAAGGATTATCTGAATGTGACAGCATACAATGGTGTTTTTATACCGTAGTGCACTTCCAACCTTGTGGCTTTGTTGTGGGGAAGGCACTCTCTTTTGTTTCATCAGTTCCTGTGCACAAAGCCAGCTCCATCAGGAAACTATAAAAGTTTCCTTAAGAAGATGGTTTTCCCAGTCTAGATCCAGGACGTTCCACTTCCGGGATGGCTCCGGTGCCGTCAGAAATTGCGCCGGTTGTCCCTCACCTTCCACTTTCTTTGTGTTGGCATTCTAAACTCTGGTGGATCTGTGCAGGGTAAATCCAGACAGCTAGCTAGACTATCTGTCCAATCTGAGTTTTCTGTTGCACAATTAAAACACCAAATCATGTTCATTCTCGAGGCTATTTTGCAGCTGCACCGTTGATTGTGATTGGTTTAAAGAAATAAACCAATAAACCAGAGCACTTTTTCTCCAGTCCCAGAACGCTGCGTGGACTAGCCAGGCCCCCCTCTATGTCACTGTGGAGGAAGGTCTGGCCACGTGAGACTAGGTGTGGAAGAACTTGACTGGCCTGCACAGAGCTCTGACCTCCTCACCTTCACCCATCAGCCTTATCACTGAACCCCAGTAGTGCTCCTGTGGTTCAATGGGAGCAAATCCCCGCAGCCGGGCCCCGCAGTCTGCTGCAAAGTCTTCACAGAAGAGTGAAGGCTGTTTTAGCAGCACATTAATGCAGATGCTTTTAGAACCAAATATTCAACAATCACTCAAAGGTGTAATGTTTTGGGGTCCACTAGGACAGCACAATATTAGGAACATAAAATTCAATGTTGTTGAATATCGCGTTAACCATATTACTTGTGATACCTAAACAGATATTAAAGGGTCCTCAGTTCTGCTGCTTTCAATATTCTGCCATAACACAGCAAACTGTTTGTTGAATTTAAAGCAAATGAAAAAAAATCATTTCTAAATTGCTTTCATGCACAAATTGAACATTGAATTGAAGGCAAAAAAGGAAAGAAAAAGTGCAGTTTTCTGCTGATATTTTATTTCAACTAACACAAAAAATCGGTGTCTTTTTCGATTTGTCGCAGCTTTTCTTGATGTGTTTATTGTGCCAGTTGATATCGTGATGAAGATTAAAAAAAAAAAAAAAAAAAAAAAAAAAAAACGAGTGTGTGTGTCTGTCTGTCTGTCTGTCCGTGCGTGCATGCGTACGTGCGTGCTTGCGTGCGAAGGTGTGGAGAAAGAAGCAGCATAACAGAATGTGGCTCAGTCACATTCTCACTGCCAGTCAACATGAATCAGAACTTATAACCTATCACACATCTTCCTGTGTTTCTGTGACTAATTCTGTCCATGCACGGTTGCTCTTGTTTCTTTCTTCAGTGGAGATTAAATTTAAGCTGTGCTGCTCCGGTTTAGTAAAAGAGCAAATGCACACATTAAGGTGTTGTTTTTCTTTAATCCTGCAAGCACAAGTGTGATAATGTCACTGGGATCCAGAGTGAACAGGAAAAGCTTGTATGGCAGCCTTGTGACTTGTGGACCTGTGTTTCTCCAGAGTGTGTGTTTAACCCTTTCTTTCAGCCTGGTGTTTATCTCTGTTGACTCTCACCTCTGTCTCCGTTTCTCTTTGCCTTCCTCTAACGTCAGTGTTACCCTTGTGTCTACCTCTGTCTCTTCCCTTTCTTTTCCTTTACTGGTTGAGTGACTGAAGTGTTCTTCTTCTGTTGTCTCTTTATTACTCTCCACTCCCCAATTAGGTCACCCACACTGCGGTTCTTTCTTGGCCAAATTGAAACTTTTTTTTCTGTGTGAAGAGACCTGTTTCCCCTGCTCTTGATGTCACCGTTTTGTCCATCTGTCCGATTACATGTGTGGGAGTCCATATCCCATATTGGCTGTAGTATAATCATTAACTGATCTCATGAATCAGTAACCACAGGGGAAAAGAAAACATGTGTTCACCCCAGAAATAAAAGTTCAAATGTTTGGCTTTCCCTGTCTGGTGAAGTTGATGAAGCATTGCTCTCACACGCCCTTTTCACTCATGTGTGTCTGTCCCACGCTTAGATGTAGAGTTTTAACCAGGTGTGTTAAAAGAGCAGTCAGTCTTAGTCAGCAGTGATGACAGCTTTGATAGTTCAACACCACAGTGATAGGAGATACAGTCAGTGGTGGAATGTAACTAAGTACATTTACCAAAGTACTGTACTGTACTGCACAACTTTTAAGGTACTTGTACTTTACTTGAGTCTTTTCTTTTCATGCCACTTTTGACTTCTACTCTGTTACATTTTAGCAAGAAATATTGTACTTTTTACTCAACTACATCCATCTGACAGCTTTAGTTACTAGTTATTTTACACATTTAGACATATGCACACAAAGTGTATGTAGTTTTAGTGGCAGAAGCTCAGTCCGTAGGGCTTGGAACTGGAGGGTCACCGGTTCAAATCCCCGTACGTAGTGTGGATTGGCTGTAGCTGGAGAAATACCACTTCACCTTCTGAGCAAGCCACTGTATTCCCCAACTTCTCAGGGCGCTGGCACAGATGGCATACCGTAATGTCAGGAATACAATACAAATGGGAAAAGGAAAAGTTATATCCTGTAAAATATTTGCTGGACACTGAAAAACAAATGCTTTTTTATCAATAAGAATAGTTTAAATCGGTGCTATGTGATTGGACAAAAAACAGTCCAAGTAAATAATATAACAAAATATCCATGTGGAAGAACCTCTAAAACAGCCCCCAAACCATTACATAACACTAAAACTCTACATGGTATCACAGTAGCTCATTCTAAACGTGTCGTGTTGTTAACAAACAGGGGAACATTTCTGCTTTAAAGAAAGAATAAAGACACATAAAAGCACTATTGTTTGAGTTGTTTGCTCCGTTGCGTCCCAGCATCAAGATCCTGTGTTCAAACTGTTCCTCCATCTACTTTGTGGAGTTTGCGTTACTCTCTGTGTCTGCATACCAAAAGACAAGCAAGTCTGTAGGTGGGAATGTGTTCATCTGTCTTCAAACAAACCTGTCTGGGCTATACCTCACCTCTCACCCAATGCATTATGGGATAACAACGTAAGGCCGCCTTCTGCCATCTTTAACAGGACACAGTGTGTAGAATTGGATGTAGGAAACTACATCATACTGTATACATTTATAAAATAAAGAATTAGGGCTGTAACTAGCATTTATTTTTATTGTAGCCTTATCTATAAATCATTTAGTCCTTGAAATTATAGAAACCGTGGAAAATAGTCATCACAAGTTCACAGAGCCTAGGTGATGTCTTCAAATTCCCTGTTTTATTTGACCAACAGTACAGAACCCAAAGATAGTTAACTTACAATGTTGGTTGGTCAGTCAGTCTGGACAACTTTTAGATGGATTAGCATGAACCTTTGTATAGGCATTTATTTTCCCCTCAGGATGAATTATAACTGACTAACTATAATAACTGTGAGGATTCTCTGAATTTTATTGAGCATCAGGTCAAAATATTCATTTATACAATACTTAATTTATGACTCTATTTCTGCAAACTGTTCCCATCAGCTTCATATATATATATATATATATATATATATATATATATATATATATATTACTAATAAATAAAAGGGCCCGATCACTGCTCATTTGACAGCCAAACACTGCTGTGCTGTTAACTATTTTCCCCTTTGGTCTTTAAATGATAAACAGTTTAAAATAATGGCATTACTAGGGGTGGGTTTTTTCTTTTTTCAAATTTATTCTTTTCCCTACAATTGATATTTCTTTATTTTTTTAACCACTGATCCACCTAAATATATTCGGTTTATACAATACCACCAACATCCTGTCCCTACATTTGTTGCCAGCAAAACAGAGTGAAAGCAGAAAATCCACGTTATCTTCACAAATATTAGACTAGGATGTGATGTGCATTCTCCTTAGAAAACTATTAGTTTTTAGAAATGTCTCACGATGTATTGTCTTTAGAAGTTTATTATTCAGCTTCCGGGAGAGGGAAGGAAAGAAGGAAGATTGGAAGACGCGCACCCAGTGACCTGTTCTCGAAGAAGAACACGACTTCTGCAGTTTTCTGCAGACTTCGGGGTTCTGACCTAATGAGAAGGGAGAAATGTTTCAGTATTAGTGTTTGGTATTCAGTTTCTGAACCGTGGAGTAACAAGCCAACAGTTTGCTGACGTTGTCTGAGCCTTATGTTAGGATTTTTAATTAGTCACGGTAATACCATATAAGTAGGAAGGAGGTTTGATGGTTTCAAAATGTGGATACCGCCCAACTCTGCTATCAGATCGCAATACTGCTAGTATCGCAATAAATGAAAATCGCAATACAAATCAAATTGGTGCCCATGTATTGTGAAAGAATCACACGGTCCAAGCCCTAGTACTTAACAGAGGCTAACATTACTTTCCAATCAAAATTTTGTTTAATTTAACCTTTATTTAACCAGGAAGTCCCTTAAGATTGAAATCTCTTTTTCCGAGGGAGACCTGGCAGAGACGGCACACCAGTTACGATTTTAAATGAATCCCTATAAGCACTTCACAGCACTGTTCACATTCCTCTTACTGTACAATCTTTAATTGGATGATCTCCTCTCTTGTCAGCCGTTTGTGTGCAGGGTGTCTTTGTGGAGCCTCCCCAGGCCGTCACCTCCCTGCGCTCCTTCGCAGAGAGCCAGACCAGGCTCCCCTGTCACTACCAGGAGGACGAGGGGGAGAAGGTGGTGCAGGTCACCTGGTACAAGGAACTCCCAGACGGCAGCACGGACCAGATCATCACGGCCCACTTCATAGACGGCCACACAGGTAGGCTGCAGCGACGGCTTCACACTGGAGACAGGCAGTGGTGGGGGAAGTATTCAGATCCTTTACTTAGGTATTAGGTACTTAAGTACTAAAACCAAACTGTAAAAATACTCTGTTACAAGTAAAAGTCCTGCATTGATTGCAAAATTTACTTACTTTTAAGTATTAAAAGTAAAAATACAGAAAAATCCTCACATTTTAGGAAGTGTAAAGGATCCAAACAGTTGTGTGTTTTTAATGGTTTAATCATTTCAGCTGGACTTGTAGGCCGTTATACTGTTGTTTAGTTAGTTTGTCCTTAATAACTAAACATCAAAGTGCATTCACTACATGTGTTTTAGGTGCAAAAATCTTAATTTGTAAAGTAACTAAAGCTGTCAGATGAATGTAGTCAGAATCAGAATCAGAACAGGTTTTGTTGCCACAATAAATACAGTTATGTGGAATTTGCTATGGTGAAAAGTACATACATGAACAAACAAACAAATACATACAATGTAACTGTTGCATAAGAAAAAAGTCTGAATGTAAGTGAGTGCAAATTTCTCTCTGAAATGTAGCGGAGTAGATGTAGAAAGTGGCATGAAAAGAAAACAGGCAAGTAAAGTACAACATTTGTACTTCAGTTCAATTTTCAATTTAGTTTTATTTAAACAGCGCTAAATCAAAACAACAGTTATCTCATTGCGCTTTTTATAATAGAGCAGGTCTAGACCGTACTCTGTGATGTTGTGATGTTTACTTAAGTGCAGTACTTGAGTAAATGTACTTAGTTACTTTCCACCAGTGGAGTTATCCTCAGACTGTTCTGTGTGTTTCTTAAGTTTTGGACGTGAGGCCCAGTGAAAGCATCCTCAGGTTGCAAGTGCACTTAAAGGATCTGTCCTTTTGTTCCAGAACTGGACCTTTAGACATTCAATATCACACCAACCTGAATGCCAATAATACTATACAATGTTCTACTACTGAAATAGAACTGTTATTTGACTAATATATTCTTTAGGCAAACATACTCCTTTAAATATACCATGTACTTGAATACAAATTCAAAATAATCTTATTTAGAATGTACTTCATGTAAATAGAACTATGATTACAAAGGCCAGATTTCTGTTCTTAATTTCACTGCATTTGACCCCTAGCAGCAGCTCTGCTCCATAATGGATGTGATTTCATTCATTCGTTTATGACTATAGTCAAGAGCTCTACATACGTAGAGAATGACTAATATGAAAATATTGAAAATGTTTTTGTACTCTTTGTACCAATTGGGTACAATTTCCTCCGACAAAAAGTTAGTCTGTTTTCCTATAAATTGGCCCCTCCCTTTTTCTGAGAAGTATGGTTGGCATTGGCAGGCACTGAGTTCAGCAGGCAGCGGCGTTCCAGTTTATTACAGCTCTTCAAAGTCTTATTGGGTCATAGCTCCGGGATGAAACCACAGCACTACAGTGAGAAATGAAATGAGATCATTTCTGTTTGGATTATTCGCCTGTAGGGTGGGGTTCTGACGTCATTGGATAAGCGCTGGTTTATCCGATGTCTAATAATAATAAACATATCTTTGGAAGTTAATGCTTTGACTGAGTATTTCATATTGAGATTGTATTGTTCTCATATTATTAAAGTGTGTTATTGTGTCTGTCTGAGTGATGTTTAAAGGGTGATGGATATGTTATCTGGGCTAAAGCTGAAGTCTCTGTTATGTACTGTATTCCAGAGTTTGGGCGTTACTCCGGCCGGGTGAGATTCGAGAGCGGGAGCCCCACGGTGAATTCGGCTCTGCTCATCCTCAGCACAGAGGAGTCGGACGAGGGCAACTACGCCTGCCGCATCTCCACCTTCCCAAACGGGAACTTTGAGAGGCACATCACACTGACCGTTTGGAGTAAGAGTCATTCTCATCCTCTCTCTTTCTCTCTATTTAATTCAATTTGCTTTATCGCCATGAACAAAGACAACGTAGTGTTGCCAAAGACAAAAGTTCACAGAAAATTCATTTATTGCAAATATCACATTTATCTTTCCTCAATTAGAATAAGCTTTTTTTTTGGGGGGGGGGGGGGTTGGAGTGACTACGCAAGACAGCAAGCATGTTCTTGTGATTTTTAACAATTTGATAAACAAAACTGCCTATTAGGCTTGAGTAAATGAAACCCCAATTAACAGCTTAAAAATAATATGAATATTTAAATACTACTGATAAAATCATTGGGAGACGCCGGCACAGCCTGACTCTGTGCAGTAAAACTGAGATTAGTGCTCTTATTCAAGTTTCTTTTCTGCTTGTTCTTGCTTGTTTGGTAAACTGCTATTAAGGATTTGAATTGCGATGTTTTGTCTCAATTCTTGTCATTTTGGCACTGTTAGTTTTCCTTTGGTGCTGGCTACAACCTCTTTTCGGTACAGTAGCTGTCACATCATCAATTCTATACTGTATGGAGCGCTATACACCACACTACATTACAAAAACAAGGAATTCAGCATGTCTGCCAACGTGGCCACAAACACTGACAGCATTCGCAAAAGCTTCAGTAGGTTAAAATTAGGTTTATTATTTGGCTTAGTAATACGTGGAAATTAGTGGAAAATACTTTTCATGTAAGTTTGAAATACAACCAAAAAGTAAAAATACCCATAACCTGCTTGTAGCAAAAATAGCTGATTTTCATCTGTGCGTAAGACACGTTGGTAATTAGATTGTAGCTCAGCCCAAGCAATGTGCAGAGGGTGTTTTAAATAAAAGACAAACCGGTTCAAACCCCAGTGGTTGACTTAGTTTGTGATAAGTTAAACACAAATAGGCCACAAAAGGCTTCACAACTTCTATCCTTAGAATCTTTGATTCATAGAAAAACTCTGCAAGAGAAGTAGTATATACAGAGCTGATACAAATAAAAACAGTAAAATCCCACAATGGAGAAACAGAATGGCAATATTAAGTAAATACAGTGCAAACGTACATAAAAAATGTGGAACAGACAACTTTGTTCTCCCACCAAGCACTACTTGTAAGATCTAAAATTTCCAGTGGGTCTTCACTCTGTAGAAGATGTCCAAAAATGTGTCTTCAGTCTTAAAACCACACCTTATCTTACTCGTGAAAAAGATAAAGGGGATTACTAAACTACTAGTGTCAAATAACCGTTTCATTCCACACCAAAAGTGCCAAAAGTAGGTTTTCATTGGAAACAACTTTGAGTTCTGCAAAACTCTTTCAAATTATTTTCAATTTACGCAAAAACACAATTTTGATTCAAAAAATGAAATGTGCATAGCTTGCAGGTTTTAGATCTCCTCCTTTTATCGGTGGTACCATACTAGCAGCTGTGGGGGATGGGATGCTGTTTGGTAATGGATCCTCCTTCAAGTCCAACCTGCAGCGCTGCTGTTGGTTCTAAATGACTTTGGAAGTTTGCTGCCACGCATCAATAGTGACAGCTCGGTCATAAACCTGTCCCAACACGCCACAGATCAGACTATCCTTCAGAAGTACACACACTAGTAACTAACAAACCTCCAGCACTGAATTACCTCGACTCCTTAAACCATTAACATTCAACCATAAAATATGGACATTTGTCCATGTGCAGATTTTTGAAATTGAAGTCTAACCTGCCTTCTGCTTTGATTCCATTATGTTTTGGATCTAATTCATTGATTTATAGGATTTGTGTGCATCTGAATGTATTTAGGTGGTTTATATGGCAATGGGTCACGGTCTTCTCTTATTAAAAGATTACAAGTTTTCTATTTGGGTTATTTGTTTTGGTGTGGTTATGGTATTTTCCCTGCAGGACAAATATCTTCCCAGATCTCCCCTGTCAATCAAAGACTGGGCAGGACTATGATGTCATGTGTTTTAGAGTTTGACTTTTGACAGGTGGTGTCCTGTCTGTTAATCCATAATGGCTATTTCTGCTATTGCTAACTACCTGTTTGGTCTTCTGCGTTAATAATCCAAACACCAAAGGAAAAGACTTAGCAGGTGTTTACAACAGCAGAGGTTGTTATGACCGGGGTGTGGATAACAATCGTGTTAAACCAGTTGGTAACAGAGAGTAACAAAACAGATATGTACTTGTGTGAAAAAATAACACAACAGGTGACATTTGCCCACATGGTTGTTGTCGTCTTGCGGAACTGTGATGGACTCGATTGATGGTTTTAGTTCCTCATTTCCTGCATCCGAAAGTTGGCTGGAGGATCAGCCTCATGGTTAATTTTCATGTTTGGAATAGAAGAATAGAATATTCTATATTGCCATTATACATGTGCAATGGAATTAAATGCAGTCCTTTAAGTGCAAAACATCAGTAAAAGTGCAAAGTAGGTAAATAAATAAATCTAAAAGAGCCTCTAAAGTCACTATAAAAGTCTATAAAAGAGTTTTTTGGTTAAAAAATCTAAATCAAAATAAAGGCATACCACACAAACAACAGATTCACTGCACGACCTATGCGTCAAACTCCAAACTCAAGTAGGTTTAACGCAACACCAAAGATTGTTTTGTACCTTAAAATAATGTTTCCAAAATTGTTTAAGTGTTTCATCAACCCCTAACAGGGTGAAGAGCACTTCTTTACTTGCTTTGCGGCTCTCTGCCTTCTATAACCACACTAGGCTAGTTTGCCAGATTGGGGAGCGGATCTGTAGTTCGAATGAGACAGCGGTAATGGACACTTCCACTTCCAACATGTAGGGGGACCAAAGAGGAGAAGTGTTTTGGTGTTGCTCTAAGTGCAGAATGGCTTTTGGATAAAAACTGTTGCTGAGTCTGTTTGTTCTTAATATTAAAAATAATAACTTTTATTCATATAGCACCTTACATTAAAACAAAGGACATTTTGCAGAATAACAGTGGCTAAGCAAAGAGGTTGTAGGCTGTTCTTTAAATGGCCAGGTATGTAGCATTTGGGATATCTGCAGGGAGGGTGTTCCAGAGGGATGGGGCTGCAACACTAAAGGCTCTAGGATCTAATCGTCCTGAAACCTCTGCCCGAGGGCAGCTAAGCTGTTCCCACAGAGATTGTCTGTCTGTGGTAAGATGGACCTTTTAAGAATGCTATGGGCGTTTTTTAAGTAGCGGGAACTGTAAATATCCTCCAGGGAAGGGAGAGGGCAGCCAACGAGCCTCTGGGTGGGGGTGACAACAATGTTTCACTGTTGCTCTGCATCGCAGCCCTGGATTCCTCAGTCAGATCCCGTGGTAGATTGTTTTCTTGATTAAGGTCTTTTCTGTGTTCCAAGATGTATTTAAGCTTCTTTTTTTAATATAACGATATTCTTATCTGAATATCTTGAAGAGCTGGTTGCTCAAACTTGTCCTTGGCATACTTTGCAATGACAGTGACGTCCTGTTTTTAATTGATCATATTACAGCCACTTTAAGTCATTTTAGGTACGTTAGCTTTGAGCAGCTTTAGGAAATATTAATCAATCTTAATGTAGTGGTTGTAGGGAACGTGCATTACACAAGTGTCTTAACTCATCTGGTACGATCTGTAAAACAACACAATACAGTGGTGCAAGAAGATACAGAATCTAAAACCATAACACAACATACATATGTTATGTACATATATGTGTGTACATATACACAGTACAGTTATACACAACCTAGAAAACATTTAATGTTGCAAGCTATTAAAGTAATACCTTCAGTTTGTAGAGAAAAGAAGAAAACGTTAGTAAGCAAATTAGTTCCATATTAGTCATCTGTAATGGTTGAACACGGGTGACCTTTTTGTTGTCATTGCCTTCATCTTTATTATTATATATTAAAATTAGTAACACATTATTTAATAGGGTGTGGAAACAGGGTTGTTCCTAGCTTTTTTTGGGGGGTGGGGCAACCCATGATCAGTGATCACAGAAAAGGCAATGACAATCGGTGTTACCTTATTTGACAGAAATCTAAACATTTTCCTGTAATTTCTGACAATTTGATATTATAAGATAATGTGCTTGAGTAAATTAAACCACAATTAGTAAAACTGGTAAAAAGATCACTGGGAGAGTCCGGTACAGCCTGACTCTGGAGATTAAACTGAGATTAGCTCTCATATTCAAGTTTATGTTCTGCTTGTTTAACAGTTGTTTGGTGAATCGCTCTTAAACACAGTCAGAGAGGATTTGGATTGCTATTTTTATTCTCATTTCTTATTATTTTTGTGCTGCTGAAAACTTCTATCGGGTTTCGGCGCCAAAAATTCCTCTATGCAGGAAAAACCCTGGCATAAGACTGACATGACACTGACAAACAGTTGGGCTCAAATGTTTGGGCACCCTAGGTAAAAAATTGTTGTTAATGTGCATAAAGAAACCAACAAAAGATGGAACAATTTCCAAAAGGCATCAAATGAAAGAGTAGGAATTTGTACAATATGTCCCAAATAGTATTTTCATCATTTACACTTTCAAAATAACAGAAAAGAAAAAAATGGCATCTACAAAAGTTTGGGCACCCTGCAGAGTTTCTAGCATGCACTGTCCCTTTGGAAAGCTGAGACCTGACAGCATCATGGATTGTTCTCAATCATCGTCTGGAAAGACCAGGTGATGTAAATCTTAAGGTTTTAAATGCCCAGACTCATCTGACCTTGCCCCAACAATCAGCCGCATGGCTTCTTCCTAGCAGTTGTCTAGTAAACTGAAACTGAAAATAGTTGACGCTCACAAAGCAGTAGAGGGCTATAAGAAGATAGCTAAGCGTTTTCAGATGCCAATATCCTCTGTTTGGAATGTAATTAAGAAATGGCCGTCATCAGGAGCAGTGGAAGTTAAAGTAAGAGCTTGCAGGATTGTAAGAAAAGCAAGTCCAAACGTTCCATCCAGAAAGACCTGGCAGACACTGGAGTTGTGCTACACCATTCCTCTATAAAGAGATACTCGTACAAATATGGTCTTCATGGAAGAGTCATCAGAGGAAAACCTCTTCTACGTCCTCACCCCAAAAAAATCAGCTTTTGAAGTTTGCAAATGAACATATAGACAAGCCTGATGCATTGTGGGAACAAGTTCTGTGGACTGATGAGGTTAAAATAGAACCTTTTGGCCGTAATGACCAAAGGTACGTTTGGCGAAGAAAGGGCACCGAATTTAATGAAAAGGACCTCTGTCAAACTGTTAAGCATGGGCGGGATCAATCATGCTTTGGGGTTGTATTGCAGCGAGTGGCACAGGGAACATTTCACGAGTAGAAGGAAAAATGGATTCAATAAAATTTCAGCAAATTTTGGTTACTTGATGCCATCTGTGAAAAAGCTGAAGTTAAAGACAGGATGGCTTCTACAAATGGATAATGATCCTAAACACAACTCAAAATCCATGGTGGCTTACATCAAGAGGCGTAAACTGATGGTTTTTCCATGGCCTTCACAATCTCTTGACCTTGACATAATTGAAAATTTATGGATAGACCTGGAAAGAGCAGTGCATGACAGACAGCCCAGAAATCTCAAAGAACTGGAAGACTTTTGGAAGGAAGAATGGGCGAAGACACCTCAAACAAAAAGCGTTTCCAAGCTGTGATACTTGCCAAAGGGGGCAGTACAAGGTATTAACTCTTCAGGGAGCCCAAACTTTTGCAGACGCCATTTTTTGTTTTCTGTTATTTTGAAACTGTAAATGATGGAAATAAAATCCAATTTCTTTAACCTATGGTGCCCAAACTTTCGAGCCCCACTGTAATTATTGCATGACACCTGTCCTGAACATGAAGGAGTCTTTTTAAAGGTTAATAGCTGTTGTCCTTAAGTGTCATTAGGCACATTATGACACTTTTAATGCAAAGTTAGCATTGTTTGAGATGTTTGTGTTATGGCAACTTGACATTGACAAAGAGTCATGAACATGCAAAAAGACTCCTTTTATGTTACTGACCTGTCTCATGTCACAGTTACAGACACATACAGGTTGTCCGTCTAATGCACACACAATGGGCACAGTTGGATACATTTTATAGCCTATAGTAGTCTGCTTGGAATGATAATTTGTGTCTGGTGTAATTTTTTTTGCCAAAAGGTTAATTACCTTGTTAAAAAAATTCTTAAAATTATATCTATACTCTTTGACCCTCCTCTCCTACTTCACTGTAAAGTCTGTTCACAGTGGGGCTGGACTGGAGGTTTCATATTCGACCACGATTGACTTCTAAACTTGTTGTGATGTCACAAAAACCATCAAACACCCATGTCAGATTTAAGCAGAACGCAGAGAAACATTCCACCTCCAGCAGATGAATGCGACAACAGACAGAAGAAGAGTTTTGAGCAAAAAGGAATCTCTGTGCACACAAATGGTTTTAGCTCCAGGAGAAGAACTAATCTCTGTTAAAAGTAACACGGCCAAACAGCATGTCTTATCAACATTCTTGTATCCCGGGCATGCGCGTGCCGGGGCAAACAGGAGGCATGCTCTGCCCATTGCTGTTAGTTGCCATGGTAATGTTGGTAGCGTAGTCCTAAAGAACAAGATATCATGACTGATCAGGTGGGGAAACGATGGCGTCAGTGTTGCCAAAGGTCTCCTTTTGTGGCCGTTGAGACTGCAACACAAGCCCGCAGATTCCAAACCAGAGCGGTTCAAAGTGTTTTCAAATGTCTGTCTGAATCCAAGGTGTAAACGTAAAACAATGTAAATACAGCCTAAGTATCAATGTCAAACATCAAACATCCATGTGAAGTAACATTTTTGAGCCTGTAATGGCTTTAAACTTACTCTGTCTTCTTCTCTTAGTTCTACCTATCTCCTCCCTGGAGCCGATGCTACTGGTAGAGGGCCAGCCGTTCGGGGTGGTCGCTTCCTGTCGAGCCGTGGGCCGCCCTCCTCCTCGGCTCTCCTGGGACACCGAACTGCCAGGTCGCTCCCAAAACCGCAGCAAAGAGGGCGGGGCCGTGTCCAGCTATTTCTCCCTGCACCCCCTGCGCAGCATGAATGGGAAGAAGCTGGACTGTCTGGTGTGGCATCCCGGCCTGGAGCAGCCGCGTAGGATCTCTCACCGCCTGCTGGTGCAGTGTGAGTACAGCTGATAGCCATGCTGGGTTTTAAGGCAGAAAACTGGATGCAGCTTCAATTCTAATTTGATGGTATGGTTACTGTGTTTAATGCACTGTAAGGAGACGTTGGGTGTCCTGAAAGGTGCCCTAAAATAAAATGTCTACATGGCAGCATTTGTCTAAATCTAAATCTTATTGAGTTGAATTAAACCAGAGGGAAAAAATTCAAAATCAGAGGGAGGAACTAGGGCTGCACGATATTAGGAAAACATGAGATAACGTTGTTAAATATTGCGATAACTAAATTACTTGGGATGAACAGATATTGAAGTATACTCGGTTCTGCCTGTCTGCTGCTTTCAGTATTCTGCTAAAATACAGTAAACTACTATTTATTATATATTTATTACATGAATAATGTTTTCTGATACAACACCACTGTAAAACTCTGATTAGCGTATCGCATGCATTTTGAGGCCATGCTTACACAGTTATCTCTGCTGCTCTCTTACAGTAGCTCATATTTGGGGAGAGTCTTGCAGAAGGCCAAATAGACCACACAAACAAACCCATACACAAACACATTATATCTGTAGTGACGTTCAACAAAACTTAAATAGGCCTGTCTAAATAAGCCACTAAGGTGCAAACGGGTGAACTTGTTTTGGATGTGAATGAACTAATGCCCCGGTGCGTTGTATAACTTTGGATTTGGCAATCAATTTTTTCACAGTTCTTTATACACATGCTCCCTGTAATGTTCCACTACAAGTCGGAGACAAGTGGAAGGGTCTTGCAGTAAAAGGTAATTTAAAGCACTCAAAACAGTGCAGAGGAAACTTTCAATGTCTCACAGATGACAGCGCTCTCACTCACCTCCAAAATCCAACACACTAACCACAACAACTACAGAGACAACACATGAAAAACATTGTAACACAGTGCGTGCAGGTTTATGACCGCCGGTGTCGTGCCAAAAAGTGATCATCCACTAAAACGCAATGACGTCCGTAGGAGGGTGTTGACAGTGTATACATACACAACATACTTGGAAAACTGTGTTACTGAATGTTTTGCTCCTTTTAAAAAGGTGAAAGTACTTTGCGGGCTATACCGTCAGATATGACCCTTAAGAATGAAATCCTAATTTTCAGGCTGAAGCCGCCTTTCTGTGACAAGGTAGGAGAAGCAATCACTTTCTGGCAAGTGCAAAAGTGTGTGTTAGGGGTTGTATTGCTTCTTTAAAAAGGTATTTCAGCTGGTAATATAGTACTGGGTGGGCTTTAATTTGTCAGATATAAACCTCATGGATGAAATCAAGTCATTTTGAGGCAGAAACAACATTTTAAGTGACAAGTAAGGAAGCTGCAATCCCTTCTTGGTAAGTGGAAAAAGGACACTCCTGCAGAAAGCAATCTCTTTTTGGCACTGTTCTAATGTCACACTGTTTTGTAGTATAGTATACTGGAAATCAGTATGAGTAGATAAGCACCAATCAAACTGTGATCTTTGATAAAATGTCCATGTTAATGAAACTTGACAAAAGAGAAAGTGAAGCTGCTTCCTTGAGCTGTCTTGCCACCATCCACAGTTCATTTTGCCGTTGTGTCTAGCTCTTTTATTTCCTGGGAGAAACCGCGCGGGTATAAATGAAGTGCTTATTAGTTCGCATACTGACCTTTTTTAAGTATCCAAATTCTCTTTGCTTTTCAGTGCAAACCCTCTCAAAATCTTCTGAGAAGTTCTGCAGTATGTAATAACTTGGCCTAGTCTGCTTTTGACTCTTATAGGAGGAACGAAAACAACAACAATAATGATACTTAAGTTGTATTTAACCTGGGTGTGTCAGTATGGAAGTCTGTTCCTCTGTGGTAGAGCGGTTGCTTGCCAATTGGAAAGTTGGTGGTTCAATCCCTGGCCCTGCAGTCCCATGTTGAAGTGTCCTTGGGCAAGACACTGAACCCCGAGATGGCCCCGATACTGCGCCATCGGAGTGTGAGTGTGTATCTGTTGAGCAGGTGGCACCTTGTACGGCAGCCTCGGCCTCAGTGTATGAAGGTGTGTGAATGGTGAATGGTTCCTGTACTATGGAAAAGCGCTTTGAGTAGTTAAGACTAGAAAAATGCTGATGCCTTCTATCTGAATACCAGCAGGGAAGTCTATGATAAAGTGACCCACTTCTTACTTGATTTATTACCTCAAGAAACATTTTCATAATGAGTTTATGGTCTCAATCACTAGTTTTAAATCCTCTGCAACACAGAATGTTCATTTTTTTGTATTATGTTCTTGTTGATTTTAAAATGGGCGATAAAGCAGGGGATGTTTTAGGGCGTGGCTAGGATTTGATTTTCTTTTTTATTGAAAGTATGTAGCGTACCGTGGCTCCTCCTTCACTCCTCCCTCTCGTCTAAAATCGTCCCATCCACAACCAGGATGGCTGAGCCCGTAACGACAAACTCGAGGACAAATAGCCGATCTCCACAAACCAATGGGTGCGTCACACATGCTCTGTCCATAAATATTATGCATTTTATGGTTCTCACCTAATAACTTAGTCATCCTTGCTACGTTCCAAATCACACTACAAACTGATTCTGCACAGGTTTAGTTTTTGCAGTTAATATACAGTATATCATCACATGAAATTGTTTTTTTCTATGGATCCCAGGAAGGGTAGCTATTCTCCATCCAAAGACAAAAACAAATAATTTGAGAATTAAACTTGCAAAAATTTTAATTAAACTATTAAAGGAAAGTAGTTTTCCAAAGATTACCAATACTGAATGTTCAGCTCAACCTTCTCCAACCTTCGGACACTGTTCTTTAGCTCCTCCCTCTAATGGCTAATTTAACCAATGACATTCTTGCCACTTCTAGCTGTCCTGCAAGAGATATTTGTATAGCTTAACCTTCCTGTTGGGGAAATAAATGGGTGGCAGTAGACTAAACATTAGACAATATTGGCAGGTTGCTGGGAAAGTGTATGAGTAATGCTTTGGTCCTGCACTAATACTGCTGGTGCAGTTGGAGAGAAGGAAACTAAACTTAATTTCTTTCTAAGTGCAACAGTTGCTCTTTGTCCTGTGATTTGACAGTTCAAGGGCGCCCAGAGGGGTGGACTCGAGTCAGGGTCGAGTCATGAATGTGATGATTTTAGACTTGACATGTCAAAAATCCAACATTGCAAACAGACTTGCTACTTGATCTTAATGTCACTTGCAGTCTCCCATTGCCAGACCTTCCTCATCAACACTGTGGAGGATTATCTGACTAGTCCACACAGCATTCCAGGAGAAAAACGTTCTTTAGTTTATTGGCATATATTTAAACCAATCACAATTGTTTTAGGCGGCGCTATCCCCAGACACAATGACAGTGCCGCGGGGAAATAGCCTCAGGAAGGAACTTGTTTTGGTGGAACGTGTACATTCAAAGGTTGTTTTATTCGTGCAACAGAAAACTCAGATTGGACAGATAGTCTAGCTAGCCGTCTGGATTTACCCTGCAGAGATCTGAAAAGTAAGTGAACCATAGTCCTCAGAATTCCACTGGAGAACGCCAACACAAAGAAAGTGGAAGGTGACGGGCCTAAAAAGATGGCCATCTGGTGGAATTTCAAGCCGTCAATATAGACCACATAACTTGTGACTCCATTCGGACTTTAACCTTTTGACTTGGAATTACCTAATATTATTCCCAAGCCTGAAGATTAAAAATTACTTTATAAAAACAATTGTGCCAAAATCAACCTTTTAATTATTGTTATAACAGGTAGTACTTGAATGAATCACAATGCCCGAGCAGGAATTGAAGTTGCGTCTGGCAGACCAGCAGACAGACATCACATAATACCTCAGATTGTCACATTCAGAAGGAAAGACTGCTGGCGTCAGCAACATGCAAAAGCATTCAACTCAGAAAGGACATATAATTGACATACTTTACCAGAACACACACATTACTTCTTGTAAATTGAATATTACCGGTGGCATGATATTAGGTTTGGGTGAATAACGACTCAAAGCACAAAGCGAAGTACTTTGACTTGACTTGGGACTTCATAGCCAAGTCTTTGCTAACTTTATCAGTGTGAGAACATATAATAGTGCTGATGTATTGGACCAAAAATCTTGCAACTTTTTATATCTTTATTTTTTTGATTGGCACATTTTATCTTTTGTTGTCTGTCTGTCTGTCCCTGAATTACTGTAACAGTGTTGATTCTGAGGAAACTTAATCTTTGGATGAATAAAGACAACCTTATTTAGTGTGTTTTTAGTGCCTTCCCGGCTGCGTGAAATCCTAACATACAGTGTCAGGATTTTTCACAAGGTTTTATTTTTGCTCTGTTGTGCAACATACTGTATGGGTGAATATTTAGCGGCACTGCATGCTTATGTCTGTGTTCGTGTGTCAGACCCCCCAGATGCCACCATCTCCTCTGGGACAGTGGACTGGTTTGTGGGTTTGGAGAAAGCTGAGCTGGTGTGCGGCAGTGGAGGAAACCCCAAACCTCAGAACTTCACCTGGACGTGGTAAAGTCCTTCCTTAGTAATGAATGAAATGTTAATTAATCTCACTGTAATGCTGTTTTGTGCTGCTTAATTGCTCTCTACATGGCACTGTGATGTGTCTCCAAACACACAAATAAGCTACTGCTAACACACACAAGCGCAAACACACACACACAGACTACACACCTGTGAACAACAAAGACGTGTGCTTGAATCTAAAGGTGGGCGTCTCACTCTCCAGGCTCAATTCAGCACGGAATAAAAGCTGTGGTGTCGTGTTGCGCAATTGGAAGTTAGTAAAGGAGCGAGGGAGATATTTTCACACAAGGGAGGGAGTACGCGACACAAGGAAGAGCAGGAGACACATGCTAAGCACTTAATCATAGTGCCATGCTTTAAATATCACTCCAATGCCTGGTAAAACACAGGGTCTCTACTTAAATTAGAGGCACTGCCAGCCATTACAGCTCAACTGAACACACAATGGTAAAATGTTGTGTGCTTATTGAAAAATATTTCAGCCATGAGGCAATCTTGAGATATAAAGATTATTGTGGATTAAAGCTTTTCAACCCCATCAGACCATCGGGCACGTTCATTCGGTACAAACTCATGCTGTGTTGACAAGTATTGTTCAAACGCACAGAGGCTTGTTATTTTTGGGAAATTCCTTTATTTCCTTCATTGTGGAGAGTTAGATGAGAAGATCAATACCACCTCTCATGGAACAAATTTAGCTTAGCATAAAGACTGGAAACAAGGGGCAAACAGCTAACCTGACTCTGCCCAAAGCTAAAAGAATACACCTGCATCTCATTGCATGTGATACCAGACTCACAAACATTCAATCAACTAAGCAAGTGAGCCTAATTGTAATTTTTGTGTTTTTTTTGCTCCTATTTTTGTTTTTATGTCCGCTCTGCAGCCCTTTGGGATTGATTTAAACAATGAAAAGTGCTTTACAAATAAAATAATTATTATAAAGGTCGACAACTCCCTTCATCTGTATCATTTTCAACCATCTACTGTGTGTTAGATGCAATCTCCACCTGTGACTCTACCATAAAGGCCTTGTTAGAGAAGCTAGGTGGGGTTTTGAGAAAAGAAATGTGAGCTGGCTCCAGTTTGGGGGGTGAAGCAGTTAAATAGCTGCAGCAGCACAGTGAAACCACGGGCAACATGAGACCTCTCGGCGGACCTGATCAGAAACTGCCTCTCCATTATGTGGCCTCTGATGTCTTTAGTCAAACCTAGTACTTATTCGGCCTATGGGCAACGGGCGCCAGTTGCAAACCCAGAAGCAGGTTTTGGTTCAGGTACAAGCCAATTGGTGGTTCCACTCTGCTGTGAACCTGATCCGGTGATGTGTGTGACTTAAACACTTCCTTGATGCAAGCCAGTTGCTGCATTTCATGCTGCTGATGTAGCTCAGATAACCTTAGATATTTGTGCATTTCCTCCTCTGATTCTTAACTGACAGAAATATTCTACACTGGAATGCAAGTTTGCACTTTGTTACCTTTAGTCACCAAAATTGAGTGGCAGCTATTGTTCGGAACAGTAAGTCCCAGGTTTCTGTATGTTTTAGCGATGGGTTCACATCTGTTCACACCTGATTGCCAGTCAAAGGTGCAGTAAGCCATGCTGCGCAAAGATTGTTGATATATGAACCCTAACCCTACCCCCCTCCCTTTCATAAGCTCCCCCCCCAGATTTATGGACGGATAACTACTTGACGGTCAGCACATTCACATGCTGCCCCCCCAGTCACATAATGCCTCCCACCATTAGCTGTCGACGCCTGTTGCCGATTGGCTGTAGTAGTGTTTTGTGGCTTGTGCACTCCTTTCGGTTTGTTTTCCATTTCCATGGCCAGGGCTGTGTAATAACACTTTTTTTTTCAGCGCACACAGAAAACAGAGAGCTAGGTGATCGTGAGGAGATATTCACTGAATTTTACTGAAAGTTTGTTGGATTAACATCACTTAATATACTATTTAATGGTGACATTTCCCTCTTATTATCCACAGGAAGGGAGGAGCTTTGCCAGATGGGGTGTCCGGGGTTGGAGAAAGACTTGTTTTTGGGCGGGGCCTCCGCATGAATGACAGCGGGCTCTATGAGTGTGTGGTCAAAAACGCCGTGGGAGCGGCAAAAGCAGAGTTTATGTTGACATTAACAAGTGAGTGCACTTTAGCTCTGTTAGTGGTTAACATCACAGGTAACGTCACATTCACCCAGTTCCACATTCATACCTGGAAGCTGCCCAGTACAACCACGGTCTGATCTGCTGGCCACTGAGCAGCTCCACTGGAGCCTTTGTTTTTAGGATAAGGGCCTTGTTTAAGGGGACCTTAATGGTGGTGATACTGCTCTTTCAGTTCCCCACCCAGATTTATCCCATCAGTTTGGGTACTGAATCAACAACAACCCGGTCACAGGCTTGCTTCTCAAACCTTCATGCCACCACTGACTGTGTGCTTTGTTGGTGATGTAGAAAGAGGAAATGAGAGGAAGAATACTTCAAAATCATGAGACAGTTAAATTAAACGCTGAGCAAATTCTCCTTTTGATTTGGAGTCACTGTGCAGAAGTGCTGCCCCCTTGTGATAGTAAGATGGCATGAGCAGATGCTTTTTAACTCGATCAGGATCCAAATTGCTGCACGAAAGAAATAACTGTGGCTGTGTGAATGTTATTGTTTGAGAGACATTTATCAAATGTCTTCCTATCCTCATCTTTCTTCCAGAGACATCACAACTCAAGGGCAAGTTCCCCATGGACAACATGTTGCTCATCATTATTGGGGCTTCAGCCGGCGCTTTGGTCCTGATCCTGGTCCTGGTGGTTCTGCTGGTCAACCGCTACCATCGACATAGAAACAAAAAGCTTCAGATGGAGCTCAGCGAGAAAACGTACCCTTCCCTACATTTTCTTTAAAAAAAACTTTATTTATTCCCCCAACCGTGATCACAGCTGGACTGTAAAGGCTTGTGTTGTTTTTCTACCGTTTACACAGCAGGAGTTTCCCTGCCACTGTAAGGTTTAGGTGCAGCCGCAGAACCGTTTTGGTCAGCATCTTAACCGAATGAATGTAACTAGAAGACTTTTCTTAGATCTAATGACTGAAGTTGGACTTCTTTAGCAACTTCTGTTCAAAGCTTTTTGAGTCTTAGTTATTTATTATCTGCCTCTAGATTTTGAAATGTTTTAGACACAGATATGGTGATAATAACAGTCCAAAATGAAAAAGAAGCAACCGAATGGGACACAAACCGCCTAATGTTGGCAACAGAGACTCAAAGGAAAACAAAAATTACCAAAAAGAGACAGAACACGGCTATAAAGAGACGCAAAATCCCACAAAGAGACACAAAATTTGTGTGGAAATTGCTTTTTTTTCCAATTAAACATTGACTTGAGGAAGGATTCCTAGACCAAATATGCACACCTAAGTCTTCCACAAAACGAGGGTAAACACTGCAAACTATGACCTGTTGTCTGACATTACAGAGGGCCTATCATCACTAGCAGAGAGGCGTGAGAAGCATTCATTTATAAGGCTAATAACAGAATGCTCCCTCCTTCCATTGCTGCACTGTTAGAGTGGAACGCGGCCCTTATTACACGCCATCCAACAGCCTGCTCTTACTTACTCAGAGCTGGAGAAATCAGCGTCCAGCCTCCAGTTTAAACAGCTTCAACAGTCTGTTAAATCAAAATTTCTGTTCGACATATGGGTAGTTTAGAGCAATGGTGTTGAATAGACCTGTTACTGGAAGTAATTAATTTTAGTTGTTTAAATGGCCTTGATTTTATCTGGATTCTTTTATTATTTAATTGATTTATGTCCTTGATTTTGTATAATTGTTTTAGTGACTGGCACGTCCTTGTTTCTTCTCTGGTCAGTGTCCTGTCTGTATATTGTGTTTTTCTATAATTTTCTATAATCTCTCAGCTGTATTAAAAATATGGGCTGATCCTCAATTGTACCTCAGAGAACTAAAGAAATTAAAACCCATGATTAGGATGATTATATATCCAAATGTGCTGTCTTTCAAATACCATAGGGAGGAAATTCAAAGCTTCTCCCGACAAGCCTCCTTTAGAAGACTGAACTCTGTCAGCACAGACCCCAGAGTGCAGGTACACACACACACACACACACACACATGCACACACACTCACTCATTATTTTAGTAATCTTACATATTACTTTATTTTTGATTTATTAAATGCCACACACGCAGATATACACATTCTTACAATGCACGCGCGCACTGATGAAAACAGGCTGCTGCAGATAACATGCAGTGTTCATAGAAATTTATTATTCTGGGAGATTCGTTTTATATATATTTTGCGGTCATGTTCACTAACTTTCTTTTACTTTCTCTATTTGTTTTCCAGGCTGAAGACAGCAGAATGAAAAGCAGCCAATTATCTCTGGTGAGTACCTTTTTAAAAATGTGATGAAATGATTTGGGGACAACAAAGTAACATGAAGGCTAGAATTGCATAATTAAAACATTGGTGTCAGTGTCAGTGTTGCCAAAGGTCTCTGTTTGAGACTGTAACACAACACAACCGCTGTTTTCAAATGTCTTAGGGGCTCGGAAACGCCAGAGCAGTGTGAATGCGAGGTGGAAACACAGCAAAAGATATTCATTTTTTAAACCAAAACGTAACAATGTAAATATAGCCTTAGGCAGAAAACCGTATTGTGTTTGTGTGGGTCGCCACCTACAGGAACGAACCATGTACAAAGGCAGCCAGTCCACTCTGGGCGGGAAGTGGGGGTCTGCAGGAGGGGTGGAGGTGGACGAACTGGGACGTCCAGTTCTCTGGCACAACGGCAGAGACAGCCTGAGAGGAGCAGAGATGGATGGAGAGAAGGAGGAACAAAGGAGAAGGGTGGAGTCCTACCTGAAGAACAGTAACATGTCACTGGTAGGTCAGCATCTGAGAGATTAGGCTGCAATGCAGTCAGTTTAGTTTGTAATGTGGCATACGGTATAGTGTTTTGCCTACTGCTGGAGTCATGTAGACGGAGCAAAGAACTGCAAACAAAAAGACAGATGACACAAGACTACAGACGTCCTCTTTATTCTGTAGGCCACTGTCAATTGTTTGTTGAAAACAAATATTTGCGTTGGCAGCTATGTTAACAGTATCCTATATTAGTCCCACATTACCATTTCCACTCTGTTGTTATTACACACAGGCCTGAATTACACACACATGCCCAGGTCCTATACATGCACTAAGTATAGAGACGTCTTAGTGGGGGGGCTGCCCATGGAAAGGCGCCCCAGCTACCAGTCCACCACCATACATTGGTCCGTATGTGGACTTGAACCAGCAACCCTCCGGTTCCCAACTCACCTCCCTACAGAACTGAGCTTGCCACCCCCTCACATTTTCTGTTATTTATGGACAAATAGTTGCGGACCAACTCCATTGATCATGACAACCTGAAGCCGACATGGCTGGCGACCTTAAACACTCACATTCATAAAAGCAAGTTTTTACGGATTTATTTCTGGTGGTGGATTATTGACCAACCTGTAGTGAAATGATGGCACTTTATGCTTCTGCTATAGAAGACCAACAATACCTTTTGTGTAACTCTCACCACCTTAAAGTGGCTATGTGTAGCCTAACTTTCAGTTTGTGTTGATTCCATCGGCCGTTTTGGACAAAAGCGTTAGTGTTTTTTCCACACCTGCTGTTGAAAAGGTCTTCTCTTTACAGTGCTTTATTGCCCACTGTATGCATTGTTTGCAATTAGGCATACAGTAACTAAAAATACTTTGGCTGTTTGGTAAGCTAAAGGGTATCACTGTCACTGTGTTACGAGCCAAAGCGTTAAGAGTTTATTGTAGCAACCAATGTAATAATAGCTTAGATTTATATAGCCCATTTCATTAAAACAAACGGACGCTACACAAGTAATGTTACGGGGGACAAAGGAAAAGAAAATGGGAAAACCTTTGCGCTAAATGGAGAGGGGACGTAATTTAATGTTGGCTACTGGCGTACAACCACATCGTTTATTGTAAAGTTGTTTTATGAATGAAAGAGACATACAACATATCCAAGGGCCAATTCAGGGTCGGTTTTGAATCTTTTAATGATGTAATTGTCTCCAATCTGTGTGACTTGTGTCTTTCACTTTACTTTTCCCTCTTAGATTTGAGTTATTCTTTGTTAAATTTATTTCTTTTCAGTAATGCTCCTGCCCCAGTATCAGCCATAACTACAGCAGATAACGTAAAATAACATTTAAATACAATTAGGCCTATATCGACATCTCCTGCTTCCTTTTACCTGGCTCCTTTGGTGTACACTAACACAGGCTTTCCCGGTGTTAAAAAGAAACCTCTGACTCCGTCAGAATGTGTTACCATAGAGCTGTCTACGAGCCCCAAATCAATCTGACTGTGCGGGAAAAATCCGACCTGGGCAGATGCCTTACTAAAAACTATATGGAAATAGCATTCTTTTCACTGTTAGTGTCATTTGCTGTAACAATGATAGAGCTATAGAAAAATTAAAAAAGTTACATATAGTAACTTTAATTAGGGTGGTATGTGTTGTAGGGTGTGACACATGCTCCATGTTGTCATTTACATTTATACCTGTCCTCTTCAGTTTTTACCCAGGACACATTTTTATTTTATTTTGTTGCAAAGTTGGGAAAGTCTCCAAACCAAAGCATTTCAGACTTGAACACACCACCTTTTTTAGGTTTTTGGAGCAGGTATTTTCAACCCATTTTAAATTGTATTGTCAGTGACAGAATAAGGACTTTTGGTTATAGTGCTAATATAAGCCGTTTTTTTTCCTTATCAGAGAAATAGTAATGTGTTTGTATGCCGTTTATACCAGGACTCAGGTCTGCCCTCTTCCTTGGTTCCCCTGAAGGCCCAGCAGGATGAAAGCGGCGTGGGGCCCAGAGAGCCAGACCTGGGCCACGTCGAAGAGGGCGACTCCCCGCGGGGAGAGGACTGGCCTCCGCCTCCCACCCAGGCGGTAGCCGAGGGACACGATGATGACAATGAAAGCAGCTCCTACCAGCTGTCAGAGGCTCTCACACATCACTTCTACTACAGTAAGGGCGTCCTCCGGCCCAGGCCACACTCCAACGCCATTCTGCTGCACCCCAGAGGACAGATCATCTAGAACGCAGATTCTCATCCAAAAGATGACAGGAGAGAAAGTCTGCCTGCACACCTGCAGTCAAAATTACCTCATTCTTTTCAATGGGATGATAGTTTAGTACACATTGACTTCAGTGGGTAATTAGCCTCAAGAACGATCCAAACCTTTTATTTTTTTTTGCCTCAGGCTTGATCTTAATCCCTTACCCTAACCCTGTAATAACTGGGAAGTTTATTAATACTTTTGGGGCATTTTATGCCTTTTTTTATGCATTTTATGCCTTCAGACAGGAAAGGAGAGTGCCGGTGAATGTTACGCAGCAAAGATCCTTATCCAGACTCGGACCAGAGACATTGTGGTTCTTGGCCACCAGGTCACCCGTTGATTGGGACGTTTTTTGATCATGTTTTGCGGCATTTTATGCCTTTTTCGACAGACAAGAAAACTCGAGGAGCGAGATGGTGATGTTCTCCAGCCCGACTTCATCCTTTATGATTAAAAGCGAGTTTGGCCTTTGCACGATGGCATGTAAATGAAAAATCCTTATTTTTTAACATCAAAAACATTCAAGGAGGAACATTTGGACAAGAACACCATTACTAAGTTCTAAATGCCTGGCCCAGTCAAGAATAAACTATTTTCAAAGCTTTAATATTTTTGGCTTGAATGCACCTGTGGAGAAGAGGTTAGTGTGTGTGATTTTGTGCATGTGTATATATATATATATATATATATAGATAAGTGAGAGTTATAAGGAGATACTGATGTTTTATAATCATGTCGTTAAAAGCCAGGGGCGAGGCACAAAATTCTGGCCCCTGTAGAAAGGCATTTTCTATGGTCCCCTCCCCGCATCCACGCTATACATTTTAGCATCTTTTTGGGCCCTATTCACATGAGGCCCCCGGTACTCAGTCCCTCCCCCCAGTCCGACGTCCCTGTTAACAGCCACCTGCAACTACAAAAAGGTTGAGGTTCTGAAACAGACAAAGTAAATTGGTGGATGTTCATGGATACAAACTGGTTTCCATGAACAGGTTTAAACCAGACCAGTGCCCAGCAATGAACAGACTGGAAGGAACGTGCAGATGAAGATGACCTGTAAGGCAGTGTTCTGTATCTAAGAACAGTCAGTTGTGTATACGTCGTTGTGGGAATTGTTTTATATTCTTTGTGTTTTTCTGTGAAACTGAAAAGCTGACATGTAAAATGTTAAAATGTTTATTAACAAAAGTACAGCATGAGTCATTGTTCTTTGTTACAACCTGGGACAATTTAACTTGTTTCACCTCATCCAGGAGGATAAAAGGCTAGCGTTTACATCCTTATTAGTTTGGAAATGACTGAAATAATCAGGATTGTGGATACAAGTAGTAAAAGGGTGGATTTCCCAGGGTGGCTGGTCTCACTCTGTGTGACAGGGTAATGACTTTAGTAATCTTGGGAACTTCTATTAAACGCTTAAAGCTTTTGGGAAATATGTTTTCTTGTTTCGTTACGTAGATGAAAAAGATCAATACCAGCCTCATGTCCGGTTAGTTCAGACTCTTTATTAATCTCTTGGCAGCTCCCCAGTCAACACAATCAGTTCCAAACAAACACAACTACCAAACAGTAGATACAAATGTTGATAAAGCATTAAATAGAAGCCAATGTTTCCGCTAGAAAGGTTATTTAGCCCGGTGGCAAATATATCCATCTTTGACGAGGGCCCGGCTGGGGCCAGTCACAGACTGATGGCAGCATTAAAGAAGAGCCCAATAGTTTCTGGGATAACAGAATCATGGGGCAAAATTTAGAATTTAAAAAAGAAGACAGATTCCATAGGGCCCTACCTTAAGTCAGTGCTAAAAGTTAACTGGAGATTTAAAAACATGTCATAAGTTTCCAATCAAGCCGCCCCACTGTAGTAAAAAGAAAATTACTCCTGTACTGCTCCTGTACTCAGAGCGGAAACTTGGTGGGGGAATTGGACTACCCAAGACTACCCACAAGAGGACCTAAATTTCCCAGAATGCTATGCAGCACCATGGGTTCTTTTCTGATTAGGAGTCTTTTTCCATCTGACTTATCTGACCTGTAAACATGTAAATGACAGCTATAATAAAACAATGCATGGTTGGATTCTTAAAATGCTAAGATAAGTCAGCACTTCCTTACCTTTGTTAGCCTTAGATACTTATGACTTTCCTTTACAAAAGGAAAGATATTGCCAAAGTCTCACAATTTACAATAACGACCCAACTTTCCATTGCAGCAGTATTACAAAGACAACACTTCAGGACCTCATTATGTAATAACTGTTACAAAATGCCATTGTTAGTGAGTCCATTCTCATCTACTTGCTTGATTTTTACTGTGAGCCTGATAATGTGCAATGTATGGGACAATATAATGCTAAATTTCAGAGGGGCTACAGTGATTGTAGTAGGGCTGTGCAAAGTGTCTTTTTTTAAATTGTGATTGCAATATCAACTGGCGCAATACACACATTGCGAAAGACTCTCAGACATTTAGTTAGTCGAAACCAAATATCAGTCAAAAATGTCACTTTAAAATCTTTTTTTTACTGGTGCCTTTTATACTCAATTCAACGTTTAAATCTTGTTTAATAAAATATTAGAAGTAATTTCCCTTTGTTAGTGTTAAATTTAACAAGCAAGTTGTTGGGTTTCAGCAGAATACTGAAAGCAGCAGAACTGAGTACACTTTAATGTGCTCATATTATGCTTTTTGGCTTCTTCCCGTTCCTTTATTGTGTTAAGTACCTTTTTGTGCACGTTATAGGTTTACAAAGTGAGAAAGTCCAAAGGGACTCTAACAGAAAACACTGTTCACAAACTGCTCCAAACAGCTCTATTCTAGCCCAGCCTTCACTTCCGTGACAAATGTGCGTCACTTTGTAACACACGTTTTAATGTTGCCAAGCAGGGCACAAGCTCATACTCTGCTTCTGACTGGCTAGTAGTCCTTACCTAGCTACTGTGCATGTGTGACTCCCAACAAAGATGGAACAGAATTGCAATGCCTCACACTGTAATTAAAACTGAGAGCTCAACACACAGGGTGAAAAGAGGAGCGGTAGCAATTAGCAGTACTACAAAAATATGGTATTTTATAAAAATTAAACCACATTAACCTATTCTGGTACAACCGTTTTATACAATTATCAACCTGACAATTAGCATTATATGAGTACTTTAATATCTGTTCATCACAAATGTTATTGCAATATTCGACAAATATTTCGCATACTTTCCCCACATCATGCAGACCTAGATCCTGGATACAGAGGGTTGCTTTTGCAAGTTTTGTGTCCTTATGTATAACCTATAGAAGTCCAGGCCCCTGCAGTGCCCTGCTCACATTGAACTACTATTTCTAGTAATAGTTCCATTATCTCTGTTGTGACGATTATTGCCAATGTTCATCACACCCCCAACCGGCATCGTCAGGGTCCGCCTTCCAAGAGCCTGGGTCTGTCCCAGGTTTCTCCCTAAAGTTTTTCTTGCCACTGTCGCACTAAATGCTTGCATTTGGGGGAATTACTAGAATTGTTGGATCTTTGTTAATTATAGAGTGTGGTCTAGACCTACTCTATCTGTAAAGTGTCTTGAGATAACTCATAAACTCTTGATTTAATTATTTTTTTTATAAATCTCTTAACTGGCTGGGTTTGTACACAGTACGTAAGTGCCAAAATCAGTTCTTACAATCCAAGCTACGTCAAAGTTAGTCCAAAAGAAAAAAGAGGTGCACAGTCAAACAGTCAGCTACATTACTTTTCATTAATATCAAAATACTAAGACAAATTTGTTAGTTAATCTAGACATGAATGCCACATAGATATTTCTAGCTGTTCTCACTAAAAATGTAACACCCATGAAATCAAACTGCATTTTGGGATAGGGCCTCTTTGTGTGTCCGCTGGTGAGTGCGAAGGTTGCTCCTCTGGGAAAAACACTTGCCACACGTATCGCATGTGTACGGTTTCTCTCCGGTGTGAATTCGCTGGTGGATCTCCAGGTGGCTGACGCGGTCAAAGCTCTTGCCGCAGAACGGACAGATGAACCATTTCTCCTTGATGCGGCGACTCGCTATCGTTTTATGCAGCTCGGGGTCGTTTAAAAGAAAGAATCCGTTGTCCGGGTTAAAAGCCGACACGTTTTTAGTGTGGGGTTGTTTCTCGGCGAGGAATCTGATGGACACTCCTCTCTCGTGGGGGTGATTATTTTCATCTAGGGGCTGACTTGGCTGAGCTTGGCTAAAAGTCACAGGAGCTCTTGATTTACTTGACACACCTTGTCCATTGTCCCTCCCAAACCTGTCAGAGTACGCCGTCTCTGCCGAATGATCAAAAATGTCCAAAGCATTCTGAATGAGCAGGATTTCCGAGTCCAGATTTTGGGACAGCTGTTTTGGCTCGAAAAAGCAGTCAGAGTCATCGGCGGTGTCGCTGTCTCCCACTGAAACCGACGACCACTGTTGGCTCTCTTGTTCTTCCATGACCTCGGCGGGCTCGAGGCTCACTTCCATCTCGTGGTGTCCCGCTCCGTCGCTGACGCTGTGATCGGAGTCCACCGTCTGCTCCACGATCTGGACGTCGTCCTCGTCCTCTAGCTTGACTATCAAGTCTTCGTCGTCGTCTCTGCCGTCGCTGTCACACACGCTGGAATTGAGCCGCTCACACTGTTTCTCTTCTGTCTGAGATGGCGGTGGCGTTCTGTGATTGGCTGAGGTGTCCGCCTTCTCTCTGATGCTCTGATCAGAAGAAAGTGTCTGGACTGAATCTATAATCGGCCCTGAAACAACAGAACAGGTGCATTTTTTAAGTTTTTTATTTCATGCATTAAAAACCAATAAGTCAGGGTAGGTCATAGGCAACAATTTTAAAAATAGATTTTTTTCCCTAGAATGGATATACTGTATATATTGTTATCAGTGATTCAAAATATTATTAAATATATTCTGTTTATACGGTACTTCCGAAGGCGGCTACACCATAGCCGTTTCTAGCAAGACAGAACGAAAGCAGAGCATCCATGTTATGTTCTTCTTTACAAATGAAATAAATGTCAGACTGACTGACATGCGATGTGCATTTTTTTTTTTAAACAATAAGGCTCCAATCACACCGCAAGTCTTAATGCTTAATTCAATTTTTTTGCTTGAATGCGATTTTATGTTTGGCCTTTTAATCCAGTGTGTGTTTGCGGTGTCAAACTGAACAGCATGCACAAAAGAACAGTAACAATGACACATTGTTGCACTAAAGTTAGGGAGGTTATGGAGGAAGTAGGGCTGGGCAATATATAGAAATTATATCATCACTGATATATAAAGCTAGATATGGTCTTAAATTTTGGATATCATAATATCGTAAAATGACATAAGTGGTGTCTTTTCCTGGTTTTAAAGGCTACATTACAGTACAGTTGTGTCATTTTCTGAACATACCAGACTGTTTTAGTTGTTCTATTATTTGCCTTTACTCACTTAGTCCTTTTTTTTTTTTAAATCAAAAATCTCATTGTGAAAATATTTAGTGAAAACACCAATAGTCAACACTACAATAACGCCTCAATATCAACATTGATGTATTTGATCAAAAATATTGTGATATTTGATTTTCTACATATTGCCCAGCTCTATGAGGAAGTAAGCATTTTTGCTTTAATTTCAAAATGTTTGTGTAACGTAACATTATGAGCAGGTGCTGAGGAAAAGAAGAACGAAGAGAAAGAGAGCCAAATTGGCTATTTTGGCTATTTGCGGGGTTATGGCTGCAAATTCACTACAGAGAGACATTTCACTATTGCTATTTTTTCAAAAACAGAGAGGTTACGGTACGATCCTTCTAGTTCTGACTGATTTAAAGTATCTCCCCATACACTACTTAGGTCTAACACCTCACTTTCCCTCCATTGACTTGCTCCATCTCTGTTAGGGTTGGGCATCAAGATCCGATTCCTACTTGGAATTGTTTTAAAAAATATAATTCCAGTGGAATTTGGATTTGGTTTCAAATCTGATCATCGGATTCAAATTTAATTTAGGTTTTGGTTTCCGTAGCGGCAGGCGCTTGTTGTGTTGCAGCCATGGAGCACAGTAAGACGCGCTCTAGTGTGGCTTTGTTTCACATTGAAAAATACCGGTAAAACTGCAACCCACCATTGAATCAAAATAAAACCTTCCTCTTATTTGTGAAATAATAATGTGACCCGTTTCAACTCAAAACCTCAAAGAATCAGAATCGGGAATCGAAAGGAAGAATCTGAATTGGAATCAGAATCGTTAAAATCCAAACAATGCCCAACCCTATTTACTGTTCTCCATTTGTAGGCCTAGCTAGTCAAGTTCTTACTGTCTGTGTGTATAGGGCTAACTCCTGCTTGCGCATAATCGTGAAAAATGTAGATGTAGATTGACGTAAAAGTCGCATCAAATCCGCCTTGTTTGTTCACACTGCAGCCGCATTGGGAAAAAAAGACCTGGGTGTGATTCAGGACCACATATGGAAGTGGTCTAAATCTGATTTAAAAAAATAACAGATCTGGGCAAGATTTAGTGTTGACACTACTTTTGAAGAAGTCTGTCCTTGTCACTGGAACCCAAAAAACTAAAAAAACTAAAATTTGATTTAGGCCACTTTGGCCTGCAGTCTAAAGGTAGCCTTCGTTTTTAGAAATGTCTCATATATTGCCTCTAAAAGTTTATTTTCAACTTTTGTTTTTGTTAAAGAAGGAAAAGAAAAATCGCAATACTTCTAGAATCGCAATGAATGAAAATCGCAAAACAAATCAAATCGGGACCCATGTATCGTCAAAGAATCGAATTGGGACAAAAACATATCGTCCCAGTCCTAAGTTATACAATTAATTTAAAAAAAACAAGGTATTGGTTATTATGTAGTCAGTGGTCATCCTTACCATCACCGGTGGGCGGCAGCAGCTGGGTCTGCTGCTCTCTCTTGGAGGAAGATGATGAAGACGGATTGGCAACGTTAGTCTGACCCTGAGACAGCCCCGTTAACCGCTCGTTTTCCATCATCGTCAACTTTCTGTTAAGGGCTTCGATCTCGCTCTCCCTCCGGCGGAGCTCGACCTGTACGAGGGCGAAGCCGTCCTCCCACAGCTGGCTGATTTCCACCACAGCAGCTTTAGCTAGCATCTCCATGATGGAGGTTAGCTTGCTCTGGAAAGCCACACAGTTGGCCATGTTGCCCCGGACCGCCAGCTGTAGCGACGCGACACGACGTTACACTAGCTAACTTTCTACGTGCAACAGATCACAGGACAGTAGCTATTCCGTCCTTTGTAGTTTACATTACGGTTTGTGTTTGAGGAGAAAAACATGGAAGTGTAACAGGAAATGCTGGAGGTCATGTGACGCAGGATAGGACGGTGCTGATAGTAGGACAAAATTTCTCAGCACGACTAAAACCAAAACAACATTCAGCGTTGCGGCATTACGACGGTTAAAGAATGGTTTATAAGAAACGATAATGTTGTTGTGAAATGCATATTTGTTAAGTGCTTGTTAAAAACTGCGTCACGATTAAAACACCCGTAAGTGGTGTGTAATTAGATAATAGGCTAACTGTTTGGAAATATAACATACAACAATTGTAACGATGTAAAAAACGCAACATATATTAGCATAGTTTACGTAACTAACCTATACACTATTTATTACATTGGTTAATAAAGTATTGACAGTGTTGGGAAAACTACTTTGAAAGTATAGCTAGCTTTGCAAGCTACCAATTCGTTCATTTTGTAAGTGAAACCAGCTGGTTCGTTTGCTAAAGGTTGCAACGTTAGGGGAACGCTCTATAAAGGTTGCAACGTTAGGATAACGTTCGTTGTAACCAAAAACTAACGTTAAGAGAACGTTAAGAAAAACCTTCCGATTAACCAACACACAACCAAAACACAACCAAACCTAACTTTCAGGGAACGTTCCCGCAACAAAAACGAAAATCCCGGAACGTTCTGGGAACCAAAAAATGTTAGCTGGGAGCATGTGGCACGAAATTGTAAGAAAATATAAAACAAAAGTGCCACTCAATCGAGTTTATGCAAAAACGTGCCCACTTGTTTATTGATAGGCCTACACCCAACACAATGAAATACATCACTATTTTTAATTTTGTTTTATTTTTTAATTTAATATGTCAGGACATTGGACATTAATGAACATGTACAATAGTAGCCTACAGGTAAAAATGCCAGATTGTGGTTTAAGGGCTAATTTCCATCTGTAGTCCATCAAACCGGTTTATAGGAAAGTGTAAGAATACTGTCCATCAGAGTCCAAGTGGGGTACTGCACCAAACTGGATTACATAATTAGCCAGCACGGTAATTTAACTTGTAAAATAGCTTTTAGCTTTTAACTCAACATGAGTTTTGAAAACATACAACAAAATAAAATGAAAAATGGACAAACAGTTATAACCACTATTAACTACTATTTGTGCAAGTGCACTAACAGCCCACACTGAGATTATTATTTTGTATGTGTTATGTATAATTAAGCAGCTTTCTCACACTGTGCAATGAATCATTAATAGGAATTTACACATTATACATTGGTTCTCTATCAGTTTCCATAGGAGACCATACATTGTTGACAAATTTAAATCTCTTACATCCTTGTAGTGTGTTGTAAACAAGATTAAGCTTTTTATTTACTGCTTTTAAATGGGGGATTCAAGTACAGTGTTACAGTGTGGGGTATTTTGATATGAAAGTATTACTTAGGATTAGGGACAATATAATGTACAATATGTTGTGTTGCAAGGACAAGAATGATTTTTTTTTTGTCTTAATATATTTAAGATTTTGACACAGGGCAACACAATCGGGTAATAACGCAGGGTGTGGGAGTTTATGGTTGGTATTTTGACTTAGGGGTACACACTTAGAACATTTGTAACAAATTTCCCAAAACAATTTGCACAGTGAATCTGGGGATTTTGGTGCTCCTGGTAGTTTGCATGCTTTGCTCTGCTGGTGTTCCCGCTTTGACCACATTTATTTTAAGATGGGCTTCTATAAGTAATGCCCTTTGAACTCTCTCTGGCAAATCAACACGCGTTTGCTACAACAAAGAAAGCTCATCCAAATACGCATTGAGGGACAATAACAACAAATCATTTTTGAATGCTAAGTATTCTCATAAATAAGACTATATTTTCTGTAAGTATGAGCCCACAATTATGATAATTATCTTGTGACATAACAGGCCATAGAAACACTTAGCATGATAGATTCTGTCTTTAATAAGGGGTAGAAGTCGGCCTTCATAATTTGGAAGATATAGAACAGATGAAAGCAGATGTGACTTGACCTCACCCAGTTTTGTTCATATTTTTCATGTAATTCTTAATAGTCTCATTGTTAATCAATCATTTTATTTCTCTCACATGAAATCAGCTGCAATTGTCGATGAGTGTCCCGAGCAGTTGGGGGTTCAGAGCACAGGAGAGGAACTGGCCCCTCTCCAGCTACCAGCCCAGCACTATACTTTGGTCCGTATGTGGACTTGAACCAGCAACCCCCTACAGACTGAGCTACTACTGCCACCCCCATTTAATGAGTGGCTGAGATGGCACATCTATCAATGCTTGAATCCTGTACCAACATCTATTTAAAACTACCCATGCTCCAAACGTAGAGAGCCCTTTCCCTAAAAAGTTATCACCAAACTTGCACCAAACAATACTTATGCAGCACTTATGGGTGCCATATCCTGATGTTCAATGTGAAAAGCAGTGATAACTCATTTTGTCCACTAGAGGATGCTCTATGCCCATGGAAAGGCGCCCCGAGCAGTAGTGAATTTGGTGCCTTGCTCCAGAGCATCTTGGCAGTGCCCAGGAGGTTAACTGGCACCTCTTCAGCTACCAGTCCACAACCATATTGTCTATAGACAATAAAGATGAAAAACAGGGGCTCGCCGAGGTTTCACTTCTTTGCAGAAAAAGTTTGTACAAAGTGTTTAAACTAATTTTTGGCTTTGGTAATGTATGTAAAAAATATGTTTAAATGACTTAATTTTAATCATATTTGAAGATTGTATTCAGTATTTGAACTTTTTTTCAGTTTAGCATTTATCATAAAGTAATTTTTCTCATTGTTCTTATGTATTATTTTGTCTCTCTTCTGCTTCTGGCTCTTCTCGTTATTTCCCTTGCGTTATGTTGCTGTATGCCTCTCTTTTACCCTCTGTAAAGCACTCCGAACTGCATTCATATGGGAAGTTATAGGCAAATAAATTTGAACCTGCACTCAAAACTCACTAACGGTGAAAGCTAAAGATTCTACTCCTTGTGTCCAGTTAATCTTCTTTATGAGTAAACGAACACCTACTATTTTGAGCTAATAATAATAATGTTAATACTTTTTTATTTCATGTCTAAGTTTTATTTTTTATTCTATGTATTTTATTTTATATTATTTTTTATTTACATTAACGTTTGAGAGTTTAACGCGCGAGCGCGCACACGCACAGACGCACTCACACATGCCTGGCTATTGATTGGTTAGTTCACATGCCGATCAAATATGGGCGGGGCCAGTGGGAGTCACTCGGGTGTAAGCGAAGGGACGAAGGAGCTGTCAAACAGCAACAATCGCCTGAAATATTAACCCGGGCCGCGGTACAACAAACATCGTCCTTTGCTCTTTTGTGAGAACGAGGACGACAGAATCCGACTTCGAGGTCACTTTGAGCTTTTGGGTATTTGGACTTAAGCCGTCGGCGACGGAAAACTTCCTGTTTTGTGCGTGTTAGTAGATCTCAGGCTCATGTTTGTTAGCTTTTCTCTTAGCTTAGTTTTGTTGACAAACTAGCCACAGAGGGAGCTCCGTTACCAACTTCGCTGTTTCGGGGGGTTCGCTTGCCGTCTTCAACACATGCTAGCCGCGGAAAAGGCATGAAACTCAGCTTAAACTCTTCCTGCAAACAACTCTATGAAATAACAACAGGTAAGTTACGTCAGCTAAACTAGAGTAACGTTACAAGATAATTCAGGCTTTTGCTGCGTTTGTGTGTATAGCTACATTTTCTATCTGGCGTTCACCCAACTAATTAAAACATTTTACGACCTTTTACGACTTAATATGACTCGAGCTGTTTTGGCAGCATTTTCACTGCCAATACCGATAATGGGCCGCCCCCCCAGACCTGTTCATAAACCCTTGAAGAATGACAGGTATGCACCGACTCATATATCATCGCAGTTCAACACAATAGATTGTGGTCAGATAAGAGGCTTTTATTCACTGTTATTGAAAGTGACCTTGCTCAAATACTTGACAAAGATGGCTCTTTAAGTGAACAGATAGCTTTCTTTTTTTTTTTTTTTTTACTATGTCTGTTGCTCAATGTACTGTAGAAGCACAATTATTTTAAGAACATTTTCATTAGTAGTTTACTTAAATGGTCAGTAGATGTTCTCATGTTTAAAATAGTGTTTTTTATTTCTTCTTTTGTGATGCAAGTAAAGGCTACATCCACACAGTCCTTCTCTATGAAGAAATAACTCAAACGCATCCACACACGTCCATTTATCACGTCTGCCCTTCAAAGAGCCTTTCTGCAACCTGTCATTATAACATCGTTTAAGTTATGATTTATTGCTGACATTTTCTATTAGTCTGTAATCCAGCGGGACACAGCTGGATAGGGTTCACTCCCCCAAACTAATGTTAAAACATTTGGCCTGCGGCTGCTTTGGAGTTGTCCCATCTGTTTTGGAGGAACAAGCCACATTTTACGGCCCAAAAAAAGGGCCAGTTTTTAAAATTCCACGCTTTTCCATGCACACTCCCTTTGCTGTGGTGTCTTAAATGCATGCCTTTTGGATATGTAGGCAACAGGGTATAGTTTAGAAACAAATATAGTATAGAACACTGGTGGTTTAACTATTTTCGGTTGTTATCCCTGCAGCATCGTACATTGAGGGTTATCAAATTGCTCAATATTACAGTTTGATATGATATTATTTTGTAATGGTTTCGTTGTATGTGGCTGAGATGGTCTACCCCTATAGTTGGGGCTGTTAGTTGATGGACTGATGCTAGATGATGTCTGTTTTCATTGTTCACTGCAGGAGTGGCTGTACAACTTCCTTTTGGTGGTCAGTATACTGCTTTACGCTGGAAAGATCATCCTGAAGTAATATAGATGTTTACCCACTGACAGTATCTTGTAAAACAACAAAGAGTCTGTCATTTGTGTTTGTTTGTTTGTTTGTTTGCATCATTTGCATGACTGAAATTCTAGTAAGTGTAGGACGTTTGTGGTTAGGCAAAATCGGCTGCTTTGACCACTAAAGTGGGAGTGTGGCTACAGAAGCGCTTCTCTTTTGCTGAAAGCTGTTTTTGAGTCAAGGGTGACTTTATATCCTACTTGCTGACCTATTTTTGTCTATTTAGATACATGAACTTAGATGAAATGTGTGTCTCTGTTCCCGCTCTTGGATCGGACCACTACTGAAATGAGAAAGCGTAGAACTGGCCATGGTACTTGTGGCTTGCATTTTCCTTGGCACTGCGTGGCACTTTTATTTCTACCACACAATTTCAATAAGGCAGAAAATGAGTTGTCATTGGAGAGAAAAAAGGAAAGTGGAGGGTAGAAAGCCTTTTAAGGATTTGGCTGGGACAAATCATTATGTCAGAAGTTGTCCAGTAGGCCCTCTGTAAGTCTGTAGTCTGCTGTCTGTGATGTAATGCTAATGGACCAAGGCAGAATCTCTTTCATCTCAATACTGTTTTTAGTATCTGAGCTTATGAGACATCTTCTTTGCCTAAGACTGACTTTTGTGTCTCTGCTTTGGTTTATTGAAGGTCAGTTCTGTATAGGGCTGGGCGATATGGAGGAAATCAAATATCACGATATTTGTATACAAATGCCTCAATATTGATACTTCAACGACATTGTAGTGTTGACTATTGGTGCTTTCACAAAATATTTACACAATGAGATTTTTGATAAATAATCAACAGTAATGTGGCTATATGACTAAGTGGGTAAAGGCAAATAATAGAACAGTTACAACAATCTGATAGGTTCAGAAAATGACATCACTTCACTGTAATGCAGCCTATAAAACCAGGAAAAGACACCACTTATACCATATTACAATATTACGATATCTAAAATCTAAGGCAATATCTAGAGTCATATCACAATATCGATATAAGATAGATAAATTGACCAGCTCTACTTTTAAAGGATTTGGCTGGGACAAAGAATGATGTCAGAAGTTGTCCAGTAGGCCCTCTGTAAGTCTGTAGTCTACTGTCTGTGATGTAATGCTAATGAACCAAGGCAGAATCTCTTTCATCTCAATACTGTTTTTAGTATCTGAGCTTATGAGACATCTTCTTGGCCTAAGATTAACTTTTTGTGTCTCTGCTTTGGTTTATTGAAGGTCAGTTCTGTACGTATCTTTTCAATTAGCGCTTTTCCTTTACACTGTAATAGATGTTGCTGAACATTTCCGGTTGTGTCTGGCGTACACACATATTGAACATTATTTAAATAGGGCTATTGATAGAGACTAGATATCGGCTTATATTTTGGATATCGTCATACTGTGATGTGCAGTGATGGGACAGCTAATTACCCAGCTAAGACAGCTGGGTAATCTAACTGATTTAACTAACTCTTTCCATCTTAATAACGGCGATACCATTACTGCCAGTACTAAGGGTCCATTTGATTACCATATTGAGATTTATCATAAATAATTGAACATCCACATGTGTTTTAAGTTACTTGAAAGTAACGCATTAGTTACTATTGGAAGTAACTAGTTACTTTTATAATTTGTAACTGAGTATCTAATTTAGTTACTTTTTGGAAGAAGTAATCAGTAACTGTAACTAATTTTTAAAAGTAACTTGCCCAACACTGGCGAGATGACATAAGTGTTGTCTTTTCTTGGTTTTAAAGGCTGTATTACAGTGAAGTGATGTACTTTTCTGAACTTATCAGACTGTTCTAGTTGTTCTATTATTTTCCTTTTCCCCACTTAGACATTATAGCCACATTACTGATGATTATGTATCTAAAATCTAAGTGTGAAGATATTTAGTTAAAGCACCAATTGTAAACCCTAGAATACAGCCGCAATATCTATATCAAGGTATTTGGTCAAGAATATCGTGATATCTGATTTTCTTCCTATCGCCCAGCCCTATTTTTAAATTCACCTGACACACACTATGTGATGCAGTGTGTTAATACTGCATTACAGGGACAGAAATCTCAGAGTACATGATGGCAGGCTTTGTAGTATTGACAATGTTATGCATAGTTCAACCGCAAAGTAAATATTAGCCAGTGAAGCTTATGTCATTGCATTTGAAAAGCAGCTGAAGTTAAATGACACTGTAGTGCAACTACGCAGCTTGCTTTAACACAGCTGAAGTTAGATGAGTATAGGGCTGCAACTTTAGTCAAAAAACAACACCCATCACAATTTCCTAAATCCCAAAGTGAGATCTCCAGAGGTCTGTTTGGTCCAAACAACAGTCCAAACCCAACACATGTTCAAATTACAATAATGGAACAGTGAGAAGCAGAATACCACACTATGAGGATGCTCAAGCTAGGGACTGTTTTGTAGTTTATTTCTTAAATATTAACTTGATTAATGATTGCTAATCAAAATGCATGCAAATCTGCTCTACTATTACTGGGCGGGGGGGGGATTCTAGGAATCAAAAGAAATGTTTACATCCAGTATTACTCACTAAAGTTGAGTTTTTCTCCACTTGTCTTTATTGGAAAAAAAATTATCACCAACTCAACATGTATTGTCGAGAGATACTGGCAAAAGCCACATTTTTTATGACTGTAAATACCTTCCGCCACACACCTTTTTTCCTGTTCACCTTTGTACCTTGCTGGTTTTGTTTTGGATGGCAGAAAGGTCCAAGATCTGAGCTATTCCTTGGCTAATCTCCCATAATTGGACAATCGGCCCCTATTACAGCCATTACATTTGGGCCTGTTGAGCAATAGTGGCTTGTGGCATGTATCCTCCCAAGGCAAGGCCCAGTCTACAGCTACAGCTGCTATTAAATACCAAAAAACATTTAAGAAAGAATTGGCAGCCTTAGCTAAATTTGTGAATGTGATCGTAATGGTTTAAGCCATCTTGATTTATTTTTCTGTGACAAGGATTCACAAGAAATATATATCCTTTAAGGCATAACTATGAGTATACAGTAACAATAGTATACCCTACTGCCATTATACTCTTCTGTTATTGAACTGCATACATTACCCTACATTCATTTTTCTCTTTACCTTCTCTAGGTCTCCAAGGGCTTCCTAAACATCTGTCAAACATGTGAAAACCTTCTCATCCAGGTGGACTCCCCAGTTACAAGCAGTAAGAAACTCGACACGTAGGAAACCTCTTGGAGGCAGCCAGCGTGTGTCAACAGGGCTGCCCTAAACAACATTTAAAACTGAAGTCTATGTGTGTGACATATTTTCTCCCAGGACACAAACTGAGTAAATTCTGTGCTGCCGTGGAACTCTCGGCACCATTAAAACAATCTAGTTTTCTTGTCATGTGGATACATTACAGAAGAAGGCCCATTTACCCTCACTGGTATCACCTTTTTTCACATCAGCATGGACCGGAATAAACGCAACTCCATCGCTGGGATCCCTACGCGAGCCGAGCGGATCGGTGAGGACAAAGATGGTATCGGAGGGGTAGGGGTCTGCGAGATGGCCATGGTCCCGCCCTCACAGGTCAGTGTTTCTTTAGTTTTACGTGTAGAATGCCTTATGGCCACTTCATTATACATTCATTTACATTGCAGTATGAATGGTTCCTATGAAGAGTTTCATCAAATGTATCGATAATTATATTGTTTACACTGTATTGCTATCTTAGTATAGCCGAACTTGACGATGTCAGGCTAATCTTTGAATAGAAAAACATATAAAAGAGACAACAATGTAGAGTTCTGATAAACACACACACACACACACATGCACACACACAAACACAAAAATCATGCGGGTATGTTATAATTGTGATTTGGACTGATCAGACTGAGTCGGTTCATGTCTGGGTCAGTTGTTGTCCACAGGCAGGAAATAAAGTCAGTCATAGATTATGTAAGGTTCTAGGAATCACAACTGAACAACATGCCATCAGTTGCACAATCGTCTGCACAAGGAATAATATTAAAACAAACAGACCGAAAAGATGTCTGTCCGTCAACCATTTCACACTTTCTTTTTTTTAAATCGCTTATCTACAGTAATGGTCTACTCTGTTTTACTCGAGGCGGAGGCTTTCGCCTCCCCTTCCGCTTTCGCCTCCCCTCTCGCTTTCTCCGCTAACTGTTTTGGAAGGGCACGGTCGCTGCATCCGGGGCTTAGCTCCGCCCAAGTCGATTGTGTTTGGTTTAAAGAAATACAAACCTCCCCTTTACCTGAACGTCAACTCGTGCAGCCAGACCATGATCCAGATGGGTCTGGCAATGCGAGACTAGTAATTGTCAAAGAAATGCCAACGCTGTCGATTGAGTTTAAGGATAGATACACACTAGAATTCATACTTCTTGAAAGGTTTTGAGGTTTGAGGGGTTCGCGGGGTTGCCTTGAGATGTCAGTGTGCGCCTCTTTCTGTCTGTCTGAGAAAATCTGTGCATGTTGGTGCAGCCGGTCTTAGTTTCTAGTTTTTCTAGTTCTTGTCCCACCTAAAGGCAACATTATCAATCTAACTCTATCTCATTTTTCTGCACAAGCAAGTTGCATCAGCGGTCTCCATCCAATAGAGACTCATTCTTAACTTGTTGATACCAGACTGCTCTTGCCTTCCCCAGGTGGGCAGGGTATGGCCATCGTCCTACAGAGCCCTCATCAGTGCATTCTCCTGTCTTACACGCCTTGATGACTTCACCTGTGAATGGATTGGCTCGGGATTCTTTTCTGACGTCTTCAAGGTGGGTGGAGAGTCGTCGTTACAGTTTTTCTGTTTTCTAGGATTCCTCAGGCTGTCCTTGGTTTTATATTACCTTGCTTGACTTTATCGTCTGCCCCTTTCCATACTTTTATATAAATATAAGTACAACAAGTAAGTCAACAGGCAGGTGCAGAATAAATATCGGCAATAGTGACCTGTTGTTAAATACATTTAAAGCTAATATAGACAAGTTATGAAAAGGATTTTTCATACTTTGGGAATTTTATCAGCATTGCAAAATTGTGAAAGACACTACTAGATGTTTTGTGTTGAAAGAAAATATCAGAAGAAAACTGCACTTTTAAAATACCATTCCTTTTTTAGTACTGCCTTTTATGTTTAATTCAATGTTCAATTAATCTTTTGTTAGTTTTAGATTTAACAAGCGACTTAAGTATTTAAGCAGAATGCTGTAGAAATGCAGAACTGAGTACACTTAAATATCTGTTCATTTATCGCGAGTAATATCACTATTGCAATATTCAACAATGTTAACGCGTAACGCAGATTTTCCTCATATTGTGCGGCTCTATACTTGGATCTTATTTTCTACAGTATTCATGCCTCACTCTTTCCATCCATCCATCCATCCATCCAACCACGCACCCAAGTGGCCACACCAGTTCCTGTTGCCCATTGGTCAGAATGAATAGTCCTAGAAATAAAAGGGAACTTGTTGTGCATGGCTGTCACAAGTAAATGTCATTTATACGTGTTAATTTGATCTTGTCAAGTTGAAACGCTTGGTGGGTCAAAGACTGATTGTTTCCAAGCTATCCTGGTCTTCACTCACTAGTCTTGTCCAGACAGTTTTAGGTCAAGCAATCGCTTCAAAAGACATCACTTAAACACGGAGTGGTTAACCCTGTTACTTTGTGTGTGTGTGTGTGTGTGTGTGTGTGTGTGTGTGTGTGTGTGTGTGTGTGTGTGTGTGTGTGTGTGTGTGTGTGTGTGTGTGTGTGTGTGTGTGTGTGTGTGTGTGTGTGTGTGTGTGTGTGTGTCCGCATGTGAACGTGAGTAGGCCTGCACGATTCAGAGAAAACATGAATTACGATTTCTTTTGCTTAGAATTGATATTGCGATTCTCTGCCTTGATAATTTTGACGATTAAAAAAACTAATTGGCAGTACCAAACCAAGGTTATTATACCTTGGCATTTGTCATTATTTTTTATTTAGTTTTGACTTTTTGTGTACAAACTAATTTCAATTAGTTTTAATTAGTTTTTAAAGTTGGTTTTCTAGTTTAGTTTTATTTTTTGAAAATGCTCTTTTTAGTTAATTAGTTTTAATCTTTTTTGTAATAGGGGTTATTTGTCGGGGGATTTGAAAATGTCAGAAAAAGTATTGTGTAATAATAACACAACAAAAATGTCGTACAATTTTAGAAATATGTATTCACAATGTATTTAACAATAACACCAGTACAAGAAATGTACATATGATGATGGTGATGATGATGATGATGATGAGCACAGATCTGTAACCAGTCAACACAAGACGTAGCAGTGCAGAATGGGTTTGACGTGTTTCAGGAGAGAAACCCAGACATCAGCAGGTGTTTTGAACTTTGGTTTGAGTAAAGTGTTAAACTTTTTGAAGTCAATCGACTCACACAGTTGTGTAGACATCCCAGTATTAATCCACAAATTAACCCACGTTCCCTCACGCTTTTTGTGTTCCTGCGTATTTACTAAGTAGCTGTCAGGTACCGGTCTGAGCCCACCTGTAGTTTTCTCTGTCCTGTTGTCTCGCGTCATGCTGCTGGCCCTACGTATCCATACATCCATGTCCGTAACGTTACCGGGGAAAGATCAGTCAGGTAACAATCAACATTGTTACCTGACTGATCTGCTGGCTGTTGGACTTGTTAACAGTGAGATCACAATGGGTGAGAGTGAACGGCGTTTTATCACATGCCCTCTGATCTTCCACTGGGTCTCCCTAGGGCTGTGTCTTCTACCCTATTTATTTGTTTTATACACAAATGAATGCCAGCAGATCTTGGATTGGTGAACTGGTTTGAATTTCAGTTTACGTTGGTAAAGATCTGTAATTGAGCAAATGGCTTACCCTCTTTAAATTGATTTTATTAGCTATATTTAGCCTACAATAAGTCATTTGGTTATGCCAGCTGTCTAAAACACCCCATTGTGGGCTGTGTAAACACTGGAGCTTATTCATAACGCACAGCGCTGCGAGTGAGTGAACTATCAAGCGGCACAAATAAACAATTGCCCGCAATTACAATTTATTATGTCCACATTAACAACATGTATCAGTGAGGGAAACTAGTATGGTCGCTTTGGATTGAACAAGAGTCACTTTGTTACTTTCTGCTCTTTGAGAACAGCATTTTAACTAGGTTAGGGCATCGTTTTGATTTTAACAATTGTATTTCAATTCGGATTCTTACTTTTGATTCCGGTTCTTATCCATTCTGGATTAGGATCCTTCATGGGTTGAGAGTTTAAACAGCGCGCATGCTTATTTCACAATATATTTTTATTCATTGCTGGTGTACAGTTTCACCAGGCTTTTTCAACCTAAAAAAAGCCACACTTTAGTGCGCTGCTTACTGTGCTCCATGGCTGCAACACAACAGCGTGTTGAATTTGGAACCGCTGTCCAAATACTGTCCGTAACTGTCGGCCACACCAGTTACCTTCTGACCCTCCTCTCTCTATAGATATTACACAGATTGTATCAAACACTTTAAGTATGGATGTCTCAATCAGGTTTCTTGTATTTGCCTAGATAACAGCTACACACTTTGTTGTTTACAAAAATAACAAAGTAACTAAAGATGTCTTCATTTTAATATTTTTAACTTACTGCAGCTAAAACTTTTGACATATAAAACATATAAACATATAAAATCATCTTCTACTTGAAATGGTGTAATAGCCACAAATTGGACCAAGCTGACGTAAAAGATCGCATTAATGTGGTCGAGGTGACTGCCGATCCCCAATACGTGAAGAAATGCACAAATTGGCTCCGATCTGAGACTAGCGGTTGGGATTGGGACATCCCTAACTATAAAATTATAAACCATTACTCTATACTGTTATAAACAAAGCACACTCTATACAAGACACTTTATTGAACTATGCAAAACAATAAAATAATAAATTATTGTTTTGGAGAGGAAAGTTGTGATGCAGGCTGTAAGTGTTCTAGCATATATCGTCCTGTTTAAAACTATGTTAGCAGCTCTGTTATTTAAGGAAATGTCTACTGGATCGCAGTTGGATCAAAACTCTGTGATAGATCATTGTGAGTATTAATCGATTTGATTCAAGTCAGAAGTGGCGGAAAACACATGTAATATTAGCTGCTTTGACACTCTTTCTTTAATCTAAATCTTGGATTGATCACTTATGTAGGGCTGTGCAAATAATTCAATTGGAATTGCGATTAAGGATGTCTGCTCCTAACAATATCTGCTCCTAACGATGTCTAATCCTCACGTGATCCGCTCCTAATGATATCTGATCTTCACGCTATCTGCTCCTATCTGCTCCTCACTATACCTGCTCCTCACTATACCTGCTCCTCACTATACCTGCTCCTCACTATACCTGCTCCTCACTATACCTGCTCCTCACTATACCTGCTCCTAAAGATACTTGCTCCTAACGATACCTGCTCCTAACGATACCTGCTCTCCTAACGATACCTGATCTCCTAACGATACCTGCTCCTAACGATATCTGCTTCTAACGATATCTGCTTCTAACGATACCTGCTCCTAACGATACCTGCTCCTAACGATATCTGCTTCTAACGATATCTGCTCCTCATGCTATCTGCTCCTCACCACCATCGTGATTTCAGTATTAAGCAAAATATTGTTGACTGTAATTTTTTGGGGGGTTGAAAAACAATGAAAACGTCCAACACCTAATCACGCTAAACAATGCCTTTTTGTGGATTATGCTTCCCTTGTGCAATTTATTATAGATGCCTTTTTCCGGTGAGAGAGGAGAATGCTAGATAAATGGAGAGAGAAGAGGAAATGGAGCAGAATGAAGGAAAGCTTAAAGTCAAGGAGGGTGACAGACAGAGACGGAAACAAAAAAAGCGGTGTAATTAAGGGTGACAGAGGTTGGGGCTAAGAGGAGGAGAGACTGGAGGGGGAGAAGCTTGTGATGTTGGAGAGCTGGGGGGGGGGGGGGGGGGGGGGGGGGGGGGGGGGGGTTGAAATTAAGTTTAATGGAGTACAGTTGTGGAGAAGAAGGTTATTTCGAGGTTTTCTAGAACTTGGTTTAGGAGGTTAGGAGAAGAAAAGGAAGAAAAGGTTTAGAGAACAGGGACACTGGGAGTGTATGAATTTACAGAAATGTGCAGTATGAAAAAGAGGAGGTGATGTGTAAGTTAGCGGGCAAGACCATAGAGCAGAAAGGCTGGAGACGGGAAGGTAAAAAGTTGGGGTTGACTACTGGGAAAGATGAGGATTAGAGACGCCGGTTTGTTGGAGGCCACAGCGAGGAGGAGAAAGAGGGGGATCAGATGGGGGGATGTAAAGAATCGGATGTGGGGGAGGAGTGGCCATCTGTTGTTTCTGCTGTCCCGTGGTGGAGACTCTCGGCTCTTATAGCCAGGCCCCTTCATTTGAACTTGAACAGAGCAATGTTGTTGTGTTGAGACAGAGAGAGAGAGAGAGAGAGATCATAATCTGAATGACTACTTACTATATAGTTAATGTTGATAACTTTGTACTTTACCGAGATGTCTCCAAATTCCCAAAATTACAGTTAAGCAATAGTCACTGGTGGAAGAAATATTCAAATTATTTACTTTAGTAATTTACTAAAACCCTGTAAAAATACTGTTAGAAGAAAGGTTACTTAAGTACAATTATGTAAGAATTATCAGGAAAATGTACTTAAAGTATTTAGTAAAAATACTCATTAATATCCATTTTAGAAAGTGTAAAGGATTGAAACAGTTGTGTGTTTAATGGTCTCAACATCTCAGCTGGACTTGGAGGCCGTTATTGTTGGTTGGTCAATTTAAAATAGAAAATCTTAATTCTTAGATTTTGATTAATGTAGTGGAGTAAAAATTACAATATTTCTCACTGAAATGTAAAGTGAATCAAGTACAAATACCTCAAATTTGTACTTAACCCTTGTGTTGTCCTTGTTTTTTAGATCAGGGTTTCTTTCAACTAAATTGCCTAAAAAATAACATGGATGTAACATGGTTGTATTACAGCCATCCTCTAATCGTAACTATTAATCAAAATAACACATAATTTCAGCTTTTTCTGTTGTTGCTGTCCTCAACTAAATAAATTCTTTGTCTAATATCACTTGTGAATTTATTGACTTACTGATTTAATCGACAGATCTGTTAATGTCAGTATTTGTCCAAAAAGTATTGTGCAAAAGCACCACTTTAAATCTTGTATTCACCAGAGGGATCTAAGTCTATACTATCTAAGTGGTTAGCATGAAAAAAAGCAAAAACAATGACTAAGGAAATCTTAGTGGACTAAGACCTAAACAACCAATTACTTGATTAACTGACTTCAGACCATCCATCAGTTCCCTTTTCCTCCCCTGTGATACTGCCCAGTGCCCAATGTACCATGGCTGTGGTGATGGAAGAGAGTAATTGTTTAAGGATGATATGAAGCCAACCACTGTTGTACTGAATTATGATTTACCGTCTCTCTGGTAACATATTTCCATAGATTCAAGTTTTCAGGCTGTTCCTAGGCTGGGTTTCTGTCCTCTGAGGGAGCAGTTTGCAATGATTACCCAAGGCAAATGTGGGCTATCCAAATGATGTTCCACCATTTCTTGTTAAGAAATCATTCACATAATGAAGCACGTGTAATCATATATTATCATTGTTTTCCACGACTAAACATACTGTGTCACAAGTGCACATTATCAGCATTGACGCTGCACTTTTATTACATTGTGTCTGGTGTGGTTTAAAAATAGTCAAGGTGATGATGTATAAATGTCAAAAGTGCAGTAGCATAGATGTGTCACTGTCATACGAATGTGGCAATAAGCGGCTCTGTTTTGCATGTACTGTATGTATGATGCTTCCAAATGATTTCTCTTGATAATGTTTGAAAAGGCTCTTTATTGCTGAAGGCTTTTTACCTATAGACACAGCAAGGCTATCCATATAGCCTTTTCAGACTACTGTGTTGAAACCTCCATCATCTTCTAATTCTGTTTCAGTTATCAGGAAGTGAGTTAATCTGCAGAAGCAGAGTCATTTGTTGCACTGCCTTCTGTGGTTTGCAGGGTGGATATTTCCTATTTGTATGCACATGAACGTGAATGCAGAAGAGACCAAATTTGTGATAATTAATGCACTGCGTTGGAGGTGTCTTTGAAAACTGTGGTGAAGACCTCAGGTCACGTCACCATTTCAGAGGCTGGGAAGTCATGGGGGACATGAATAAAAATGCAACATGGGGATGGGGTTTCTTGTCATTAACAGCAAAAATGTATAGCAAAAACTGTTGCATTTGTGTTTGCTTCATTAGACAGAATAAATAAAAAGTGTCTAGTGCTCTTTCGGAGCCTTTGCAACGCCTTTTAATGGACTGCAGTTATTTTGGAAAGTAAATGTCAGTGTGATTGGAATTATTCCAAACTAAAATCTTTGCATATCAATTTCAACAACCCTATAAACAGAAGTCGTTCTGTTCATAGACATTATCAGTAATAGGCATTTACTGTAACCAGGCAAAGCTTCTATCACAGTCATTACTCAGTAATATTGATAGTCACCTAAACAAAAACTATTAGACTTCTCTTTATTGTAGCCGCATGCATACTGTAAACTATAGCAGTATTGTCTTCACACTGTGGCTACTCTACAGTGTTGGCCCGCCTTTCACCCAAGGCATGCTGGGATAGGCTCAAGCCACCTATAAATGGATAGATGGTGATGCAAGCACCATGTAACAGTTAGATGGAAACTGAACTCCTAATGTACAATAACACAAAATTGATTGTGCAGCTCTGGATTGACACATCTACTTTGTCATGGCTGGCCAGCATTGGCTGACCTCATTTCAACTTCTCTTTTATGAGCTGCCTTCCTTTTCTGCTTCCTCTGTTTCTTTGCTGCATGAGCCAAATTTATTCATTAATATTTCTTTTTACAAGTATAGAAAAGCAGTGTTTCAAGTTGTTCAAGGCCTCCCCATAGTGACCCAAGATGAAAATTATTGAAAATGATCAATGTCACTGTGTTTGGAATGCAGTTAACGTAGTGCAGTTACTGGGGTTTAGCCTTTGTTTAGTTGTACTTGACTGTATGCGCAACATGTTGAAATGTGGCACAATGTTTTTGCTGTTTTAACAGGTACGTCATCGAGCTACAGACCAAGTTATGGCTCTGAAGATGAACAAGCTCAGCAGCAACAGAGCTAACATGTTGAGAGAGGTCCAACTAATGAACCGGCTTTCCCACCCACACATACTCAGGTTGGTAACCAATAATTCACTGACTTACTATATCCAAGCGGGTTACTAAAGATATTCAGCTGTCTTCTTGTCTTCATCTCTTTACTAACATTGTTCTATGGGAAAGAACCGTCAGAATCCACCTTTTAAAGCCAATTTAGCTTATAAACCAAAGCAAATAATGTGTTATTTTCCTTTTTTGTTGTTCTACTTGTTCATTGCTTGATCACATAACATCAGCGACTTTGTAAAACGTGATTGGCCGTGGTGGAAACTGATGATAGTGATTTAATTTGGCCCCTCATGTATCAGTTAATAGTAACAGATTCAACAATAAGATGCCAGTAATATTTTGGCTGTTTTTCACATTAGGCTTATTTTGAGGCTTAAGAGTTTAGGTCACTCAGTAAATACTAATATTCCATTCAGAGTAAATCTTCATTATTTCCACACGAATGGCGTTACATATTAGACTGGGTAAGCACCGCCCCCTCTGCCAGCGATTGGATTTCACCTTGCAACTTGGTCTGGAAACTTGCACGTTTAATTTTCCTGCTTCAGTTCACAATTTTGCGGGAACCAATCACAAACTGGCTCATCTACCTGGCAACCTATTGGCAGGTTTAACATGATGACGAAAGAGAAGCGACGAAGCAGCTTCTTGTTTACTTTCAACATAGCGGCCGCCAAACGCCACCGAAGCGCGAAATGTACCTTCTACATCACCCGGATCGTTGGTCGGATTTGAAGGACCTTCCAATTGCGTACAGAGTCATTTAAACTATGGCTATTTGTCATGCCTCTCGTGCAGAGAAAATACAGAGCAGACTCCCTAGACCAACGCTCAATCTAAAATCTACTGAGCTTGGCTTGGTCTGGTGATAGCTAGACTAGTTAAACATTATATTAGTCACTTTCTTAAACACCAGCCACTTTTGGTTGTTAGGTAGTACTATATTGCTATGTGCCTCTGTCCGCTCTGCTCTCATGAGTCTTTGATTGATTGTGACCGGTTTCCTTTGGGGTGGGCTAGAAACTGTGTCAAACACAGTCTATTAACATTAGATTTTCTAAACTGCCGACTCCTGTTAGAGCTGCAGCAGCTGCCTAGAGGCAAAAAGCTAGGAGGGCTCTTTCTGTTACAAGAGAACCGGACCAGCCTATGAACAATCAGGTTAATGCGTTTTTCCAGAAATTTCCACTTAATGATTGGTCAGGCAACCCCGTACCACTTAGATGATGCTCTCTAAGAACCAAAATTATGGCCCAAAATAGCACAGCTTAGGCCTACCCTGCTCAGTTACAGACAGTTTACGCAGGATGCAGGTTTATTCCTGAAAACAATATTTATTTATTATTTTTATTATTTATTTTTATTATGTCAACCGCCACAGCCACGCTGTCTGTCCCGCTCCAACTGAATCAAAAACGACGGTAACTCGGGTCATATCTTCTTTGTGTTTTGCATCATTTTCTGCTAGCAGGTGCTGTGGAGACGTCACCGCCGCTGCTCAAGTAGCATTTAGCACTTGTGCTTGTCCACCTACTGTATAGTTAGAACAGGGCTGCTTGAAATATTCTTCTCCTCATCCACCCTTCACTTCCTAATAGTTCCTGTTTGGAGCCACGATTGCACGATTTTGAACCATTCATTTTACCTCTACTTGTATCTTGCCATCACACCATATAGCTAATTATGGATGTATGCACGCTCCATTCATGAATGTAACTATGTAGCTAGCTGTTATTGAAACAAAAATATTACACTTAAACACTTATTTTAAATTACTTTAAACAGATCATATTTTACTCAACGTTATGACAATTCAATAGTATTGGTTTTAATTTATTTATAACTATATATATATATATATATATATATATATATATATATA
>NC_048418.1:20405899-20412955 GCF_013103735.1 Etheostoma cragini | reverse complement strand
ACTGAAAATAGAAAAAAAAAATCATCTTTTGGAAATTGATCTTAATACTGTAATTTTTTTTTTTTAAGAGGAAAAATCCAACTCTTAAGGACACCAATTTTCTTTGTAAATGAATAATGTATTGTAAATAAATAAATGTTCTTCCTTTAAAATACAGGGGGCATGAGTATACTCACCCTTATGTTAAATTCCCATAGAGGCAGGCAGATTTTTATTTTTAAAGGCCAGTTATTTGATGGATCCAGGATACCAAGCATCCTGATAAAGGTACTGATAAGTTAGTCATTCACAAGGAAAATTGGATTTTTACAAATTCTTTAAATTAAGGCATTAAGATAAATTTCCAAAATGTATTCCTCGTTTTAGTCAACTTATCAGGGTACCAGAAGGGGCAGCTTAAGTTCCCACCAGTGGTACTTGTACCACAGTTTGAGAACCAGTGCTCTATACCACTTTGATTTGAAACAAACAGTGTTTAGAGGAGCTGCATAATACAAGCAAATATTTTCTGTGAGCTGACCAGACACAATATTGTGGAGTTAGAACTTTATGCCCTGTAAACAGCTGATTGGCTCTTCCACATCAATACCCAGAGCACAGGCAGTTAAAACAGACAACACCTAAACCAGTGGAAGATGCAACACTGTATTTATTCTATTTTTGGAAAGCTGTGACTAATATATGACTTGTAATTACATGCATTAAGTCATTTAGCTTCTGAAAACAGTGTTTTTCTGAATGCATAATATTATGAGCAAGGCTTTGGTCAGCAGTAAGAAGCACATACTGTACATTGGATGGCAAGACCCTTTTTTTTGGCCTCTTTTTTAAACTCGTTAAAAAACTGTCCTGTGTGTAATTAGTCTGGTGTGAATGCTAAATGACGGTCCCGTCATTTAGTTACTTTTTAAAAAAACACACATTAGACAGAGCACATTACCCTTGTTTTCAAGTCTACACTGCCAGCTAATTTAGAAACCTTTAAACAGCTTTGGGCCAAAACACATTTCTGGTATGTTAGAGAAATAGAAACCATTTAGGTCTCTTAGATTTATAGGAAGCAGTTAGCTATTAGTCAAAAGCAAACACAGTGAAGCTGCTTTAGCTACATTGCTACACACCAATGGAACCAACTTCCTGCAGGCACTTCAACTTAAGCCACTTTTACATCTAAAATCCCCCTGTTCTCCAACAGCTTTAGTTTAGTTTCTCTACTGCATGTTATGGCCTTTAAATGTCAATTATATTTTACTATCAAATATTTATTTTCCTTTTTGTTGTGTTTTTAAATCTAATATACTTCTTCCTCTTATGCAAAAAACTGCAGCTGCGTTTAAAAGGTGGTGTAGAAATAAATTTTTCTAGTCTGCAGACTAACTGAAACTTAATAGCAATGAGAATTTAAAAAATAAATAAAATACCCCAGAATACCATGTTGCTCTTTGTGGTAAACACTTTCTGTCAATTTCACATTCTGTTCTGGGTGGGAGAGTGTGTGTTTACAGACAAGAACGACGCATGCGTGTGTGCGTGTATACTGGTGCTTATACACATTATCTTTTATAATGCCATCTTTGTTGAGCCATGCCATCTTTGTTGTTGTGTGTGTGTGTGTGATCGTGTGTACAAGCAGACACTGAAGGGGTCTTTGTTAGCTAAAACCCAACAAGGACTCACAACGTTGACCTTTTCATTCCCTTCAGAATTACGAGGCCTTCAACGCTGCTTGTGAATAAAGTTGGTTCATATGTTGCTCTGCACACACGCATTGTTTCACTCGAGTCAAGGGGTTGCATGGTCCTTTCTGGGTTAAGGATATTTTCCAACCTGTTGGGCTTAAAAACTCATCAAAAAAGTGACAAAAAAAAACACATTGTCATGTAGCTAAATCAAGGCGTTTTCTTTATATAGTAACATCTACTGTGTCAGAGTGGTAGAGAAACACACACACACAGATACACACACTCTATCCCTTTCTTCATTAAGAATGCAGAAATCGATAGGCTTGGCAGACGAAATTGATGAAATGCAGGTGAAGCAACTGCAAGGTGTTAATAACCTCCTGGTAACACCGTCTGTCAGTAATCACTTGTCTGGACTTGTTTGCTGGAATCGTAATCTTTTCTTCACTACTTTTCCTGCCATCTGTGTTTACTCACAGCCCAGCAGAGAAGGTCTTGCAAGGGTTTTGTTTTGATATTTCCTTACTTCTATTTATCCGACCCTGCAGCGCAAGGTCTTGAGCTAAGAGCTAACTAACTAAACACTTTGTGTATCGTCGAGATACAGTAAGACACATCTGTGTGTAAACCTCAGTACTCTGATTTAATTAATGCCTATCAAATTTCAAACAATTGCCCCAGTGTTATCTTGCAGATTAAATCATGACATTATATGAGAACTTCATTTTGCATGTCTTTTGTGGTTTTGCAGGTTCAAAGGAGTGTGTGTCCATGAAGGCCAGCTTCACGCTCTGACAGAGGTAGGACAACACACCATTTCACATTAAAGCTTGTGAATGTACAATATGTGAGATCAAAGTGTCTCTACTAATGAAAGGTAGTGTGCCTATGTTCCTCATAATTCTTCTGTCTGCCGAGCCGATACACCCATGTGTTTGTATATGTTCCTACCAGTTTCAGGTGAACATCCATGAGAACAACACAGAAGCTAGCCTGTTATTGCCAAAAAACCAATAGAACTGAAGTGTATATGTAACACTTAGAGAGTGTGTGTGTGTGTGTGCGTGCGTCTGTCTGTGTGTGCGTGTGCGGGGATAAAGATGGAGCGATAACTTGATACAGGCAGCTAATAAAATTCTCCAGTTGCTTGGCGTTAGGAAATATGCCATTAGGCTGCACAAAGCCTATATTTAACCAGTATGTGTTCATCTGTGTCTGTGTGTGTAAGAGAGAGAGAGAGAGACGGATAGATAACTGTGATAATCATCAATTAGTACTGCAAAATGCTTGATAAGCATATACCTAATAGTGCTTATTCCGTTTCAAAATGACAGCCACTTCCCTTACCAATAGAAGAGTGGTTTTAACGCACCTTTGTTGTTGATTAAGGCATGTGGTCGTTTGAAAATAATAATTAAACACAATTATCATACCTATAGAAATACATCTTTAGGAACCTACCAAAACGTGTGAATCAGGGAAAATAAACAATTCTAATGGTTTCTTAAATGATATCAAATAAGATGAAACAGGATGAAACTTTGTTTGGTCCCCACATTAAGCTAGGACTTCCAAAAACCTTTCACCCATGTATCTAACTTCCTTTAATCATTCAGACCACACCCACAATTACTATGGTTAGGCCGATTTGCCAATCAGTGGCCTAGCTGTCAATCAAAATCAGACCAACTATTGCTTTTTTAGCTCCTACCATACCATTTCAAGGCTGGTTGTACAGAAGGTCAGGTCTTATTCTCCTCATTTGGAAGAGAATTGGGAGGTACATAGTGCAAATAATATAGTTAAACCTAATCTTAAAGAGGCAGATTCACTTTTGACAGAATGTATGATATTGATGATAGTGATATTTGTCCCGGTCAAGCTTCTGTCAGGACATTTACAATAAATGATATGTTATTAATACAAGCGCACACACATGTTAAAATGAAAACCACTAGTCTGAAAAACAACAACACAGGCGTCTACAAACATGCTTCAATTCAACTGTTAGCTGGGTAGGGTTTTGGGACATTGGAAACATTATAAATTCTAGTTATGAGAATTTAGCAAAAAATAAAGGCAAATTTAATCGATTAATTTATGTGCCGATCAACAGAAAATTGTTCAAATATTTGCTTCTTACAGCTTCTCGAATGGGAGAAATTGTTGCTTTTCCTTCTTGCATCATAGCGAACCAGATTTCTTGGGTTTTCAAATGAAAGTCAGACAAAAAAAGCAAAATGAATACCAATTGAGCTCTGGGAAATTGTGATGGCTAATTATTTGAACCAGGGGCTTAAGATGGTATGCATCTCTGTAAACATGTTGTGTGGAAAATGCACGTAAATGTGGACAGACAGTACAAAACGCATGATTCATCCCACTCTGAAGAAAGCATACACTGTTAAAGATGCTTCCGGGCGTGCGCACATGTACGTGATTATACTGTTGCCTTGCTCAGTGAATGTGCCTATTGTAGCCTCGACAAACAAAAACAAACACCAACTTTCTGCAGTTACATAAGAGAGTAAACCACCTTTTCCTATGAAGTTACAAAGTGACTCCATGTAGTGTAAGGCACACACATGCACGCACACTGCGGTGGGTCTGGTTTTCCTGCTGCAGGGTAAACAGATCCTGTTGTGTCTTGTCAGGACCAAACTTAATGCTCTGACCCTCATGCTGTTTTGTTACCTGACCCCCACTATGAGGCCGTGTTCAGAGGAAAAGAAGAATTGAGTTACTGCTTGGCCCCGAGCTACCTTGAGAAACCTCTCTGTCTCTCACTCACAAACACATACAAATCCACAAACAACTGCAAAATAGGCAAAAAGAAATGAAAGACTTTTCATTTTTGTGACTGTTGTTAGCATGAAGAGCAGCCAAACAGCGGGCAGTACAATCCATATCCATCTTACACAAACCGCCAATAGACAGCTTTTGTCTATTGAGCAGAGAAGTGTTCGGTCTGATTTTAGTTAATTGGTCAGCTCCGACTGTGTCCTGGGCTGAGGTTTTAGCATTTCTTTAAGCTCTGTTTACTGTGACGAATTTCTACATTGCTTTCTCTGACGGTTAAATTTTTCTAGCCTATATCCTTAGCGTTCCATTGCTAACCGAAGGGTAACTCTTCCTCATATCTCTGCAGGGTAAATCCAGAGAGCTAGCTAGACTATCTGTCCAATTAGAGTTTTCTCTCGCACAACTATTTTGCAGCAGCTGTATGCGGGGTTTAGCACTGCCAATGATGATTCTGATTGGTTTAAAGAAATGCCATTAAACCAAAGCACGTTTTCCCCCCATCCCCGAATGCTGTGGGGAGTAGCCAGACCCTCCTTCAGAGTGCTTTTGGAGGAGGGTCTGGCAAAGCAACACTACTATTTTTTCTGGCCATCTGAGGTCCTAAAAAATCTGAGCTGGAAAGCGTGCTGCGCTTCTATGGCACACAGCAATTGTGACTTAATGCAGTGGATTAAAAAGTACACTTCGCTCTGAAATGTAGAGGAGTAGATGTAGATGGGGGCATGACAATAGAAGACTCAAGGAAAGTACTAGTACCTTACATATGTACTTAAGTACAGTACTTGAGTAAATGTACTTAGTTACATTCCCCCACTGAGTTTTTAGGGCGCCTGGTAGCTCACCTGCTAGAGCGCGCGCCCATATACAGAGGCTGGGTACTCGATGCAGCGGCCGTGACCCTTTGCTGCATGTCGTTCCCCCTCTCTGTCCCCTTTCATGTCTAAGTTGTCCTGTCAACAATAAAGGCTTAAAAATGCACAAAAAACAATCTTTACACCAAGTTTTTTATACAGTGATTTGGGTATTTATTGCTTTCTGTTTTGATATGATGAGAACGTATCATAAATGACCACATTTTTGACACATTTTGCAGCATCCTTTGCCCGTCTTCAAGGCACTGACTTTAGGATCCACTGACATAGAGCCATGAGCCTTGATTTGTCTCTGCTGAATCTCAGTCTAATTCTTTTTATAGGAAATGCTCCTGCAATCGTAATCTGGGCTAATGGTAATTCATGACCCATGGCAGGATTATACTGCTGTTTGAAGCTGCTCCCAGCAGCAAACAAGGAAACTTTTGTTTGAGTCTTTCCAGGTTTTTTTTCTTTTAAAACCTGAGACACAGACAGTGTTGCAGAACAATTACCACAACAGTATGTTTCTCATTTCCTTTAGGCCTTGAGGTTATGCACAATCATGGCGAGGCACAGATATTAGGGGTTGGTGAAAAAATCAATACAGCATAGTATCTCCATTTTTTTCTATGGCAATACTGCATTGATTCACAGACGCCAAGGATGGATATTTTATTATATACGTGTTGGTCAGTTTGTCTGTTTGCAATAAAAGTGAAGTGAGATGAAACAACCGAGAAATGTGTCTTTTAGATAAAACAGAAGTAGAAGAAGTTTCCTTTTGAAGACATCATTTGAAATTGGGAAAACAGGTCAAATGTAATAAATTGCAATATATCGCAGAATATTGCAATATGTTAAAATAGTAATAATATGGCACTGTAGTAAAGTTGCATTCAAGTAGACTTGAATGCAACTTTACTTCCATTCATTTACTTTTAGTTGACACAGCAGGTGCACCCACTAAACCATGTGATTTGCATTTTGGACCAGGCTAAGCTTTGCACTCGCTGCGTAATTTCTTAGCATGAGAATAAAAGTGGGTGCCGTCTAGATCTTAAATGAGATGATAAAGGACTGAAGTTGGATTAGTCTGAGTTTGAATTGTCTCCAGGGGAGTTTTCCCCCTGTTGTTTCTCTCTACCAGGCAGACAACAGATGTTGAGTTCTGTGGCTATTGAGGAATTTGTTGGACAAATACTGTAATATCCTCGGACATCTTCAAATGGTGTGTGTGTGTGTGTGTGTGTGTGTGTGTGTGTGTGTGTGTGTGCGTGTGTGCGTGTGTGCGTGTCTGGGTGGTGATTGTGCAGTGTATATGACACATGCCTTTGGTGTGGGAGATCTGGGTTTGATTTTCCACTGCGATACATCAACCAATGTGTCCTTGACAAAGCTAATTGAGAGCTAGAGCTAGATCTGTCCAATCACAGTTTTCTGTTGCACGACTAAAAGTACTTTTGAACGTACACATGTTCCACCAAAACAAGTTCCTTTATGAGGCTGTTTTGCAGAGGTAACATGGCTCCATTCAGCGCAAAGCACCACCAAATCCGATTTAAATTGGGTTTAAGAAATGTCAATAAACCACCATCCCAGAATGCTGTGTAGACCAACAAGACCCTCCTTTGCCGTGCTGTGGATGAAGGTCTGGCAATGTGAGACTAGGATTAATCTAACTAGAGTTTAATTGTTCAGGGTTCAATTGTGTGAAACAG